>NW_020949548.1:295775-338225 GCF_900497805.2 Vombatus ursinus | reverse complement strand
GATAGATAGATAGATAGATAGATAGATAGATAGATAGATAGATAGATAGATGGATGGATAATTAGATAGACAGAACCAAGGGAACAAATCACAGATGGACAGTGAATTGGACACAAATTTAACAGGAGAAAGAAATTAGGTTGAATTGGAAAATTGTGCATCAATTTCAGTGAATCCCAAGTTGCTCCCTATATCAAAAGCCCATCTTTTTTAGCATTAATATTCTTCCACTGGTGCTCTTATGGGGACAAATCTTAGATTGCCATAATCTGTGAAGAATCAAAATTTTAGGTGACCCAGATGATGACAAAAAGAGATAAGGTATATATGAGTAGACTATAGCACATGGAATGGAAGATCTGTATAAAACAAATCCTTAAAATATATTATGTAGGAAATGTATGACGTGAAAAGGGAATAGAAAGGTTAGAGGGCATAACAGACAAATAGCTCTGGTATCCATAGAATGTTAAAAGACATGGAAGAGGATCTCCGGTGCAATGAATGCATTCTTAATGGAGAATTCATAGAAGAGTATGAACAAAGATGATATGACTAGAGAAAGCATAGATGGATCACAGTTTGAACTAATGGAAGGAATATTATGTGAATGTGATCTCATTTGATGTATTGAAGTATGTTTGAATACCCTTTATTTCTTTTCTTTTATATGAATACTTCATCAATTAATCAACAAGCAGGTAGTAAGCATTTGCTACGAACCAGGCCACTGTACTTTCGATTTTCAATTCAAGTGGTAAATAGTTATAGCATGAATAAAACCTGGAGCACCTCAGTCTTGGAACTGTCAATAATTGTCATGACTTTATACTGGCAGTGTGACCCCTTGACAAATAGTTTAATTTTGCTGAGACTCAGGAACTCCAAGAGATTTATCTATTCAGTTATAGTCAGATTGTGATATATGTTGGTGGAGGGAGTTTCCCCCTTAAGAAAATCGGACACTTAGTATACTTGCACAACAGCTGTTACTCAGCAGTGGCTTCTTAATTTCCAATTGCTGATCTGGTTGTGTGAACCCAGTGCAGGACGGTATGAGGTGTCTTAAGCTAGATCATCAATAAGGGAAGGGAAGTCAGAAGAGATAAGTTATGTTCAGAATAGAAGAGAATAAGAGAGACAGGATCTTGATACCAAAAAATCAAAGTAGATATTTGAGTGTCAAAGACAGACTGTAACTCTGAAATCAATAGCCATGACCTGAACTAGGTAGAATGGAAGAGTTACTAATGAGCTAGGGTCAGAAAAAGCACAGGGGAAAACTGAGGTATAGGGACTAGAGGCTAAGAGAGGGAATGTCAGTTTGCTCCACTCAGTCCCTGTTTCAGTTCAGTGTCCTTTGAAGAGAAGGATGCTGACCAATTCTCCTTCTCCTTAAAGAGACAGAGAACAGCTAGAAGTTATGTTCCATATTCATATAATGGATACATACATACAATATTTGTCAGAAAATAAATGGATTTTTTTTCACAAATTTGATCTGTAAAAATCTGAGGGAGGTTCATAATCACGCTTGAATACCACAGATACAGTTTGAGCCATGATGGTCTTCTCAGGAGCAACAAAGGTTCTAGCAAAAGCTTCCATATCAGCCACCAATATTCTGAAAGAACTTGATCCAGTTACCCTGGATGTTGGTACTGTAGGATTAGAAGGTCAAACAGTCTCCACTTGAATGTTCTCTGGTGCTTCTTAGAGATAATGATTCTGCCTACCTCCAAAAAAGCCCAACAACACTCCCTTCTCCTTTGCTAGGCCCTAGCATCAGCTCACCCAGGGTGGAGAGGACTTCTAAGGTTGAATGATAGGAGGGACCCATAAGGGTTAACCTCCTATGTCTTTTTGTCCTTTCTCAATAAGTCAGACTCTATTTTGATTGGTCGATACAGGAGCCCTAGGTTGCCATTTGTGACCACAGAGATAATTCTATTGAAGTCAAGATCACGGAGTAGACAAAACATCCCTAGGAAAAAGGCAGGTGTTTCTGGGCACAGAATTCACAAGGCATTGTTGTTGCTATTGTTATCATCATCATCATTATCATTATTATCATCATTATCATTATTATTATCATTATTTATGTAGATCATTGTATTTTATAGAGTGCTTTAGTTATCTCATTTGATTTTCAAGATGACTCTCTGAGGTGGATGCTGTTATTATCCCCTTTATATTAATAAGAAAACTGAGACTGAGAGAGGAATCGTGCATATTAAGAATCTGAGGCAGAGTTCAAAACCAGGTCTTTTTTCTGATTCCAACTAGCTACCCAATTGATTTCCAAACTGCAGCTGAGTGACAGGCTACCCTGGGAATGGAGAGAAGGCAATGAATAGGTTTGGGGGAGAACACCAATGACGATTACCTAGAAGGATTGGTTTCCTTTTAAACCTCGACAAATCCATCTTCCCAAGTTAGTTTGCCATTCTAAATTTCCCTACTTTCCTGGGTGGCTTTCAATTCACTGTGTGTCATGACATATATTTGTGTGTGTGTGTGTATGTGTGTGCATCAGTAGCTGTGTATTTACTTGAAAAAGATAACAATAACAACAACAAGATGGCAACAAATTTCTTCCTAATAGACCATTTTTATTGCTTTTCAAAAATTGTGTTGTTTGTATATTTGTTTTTAATACATATCTATCTACATGCACACATTTATATTCATTTATATGTGTATGTTTGTACATGTATGCAAATATATAACGTATGTATTTTTATCCCCTTTCAAGCCTTCATTTCAGAACTGTGGAGTACATTGGTAGATGATTGGAAGGGCTAAGGATTGGACCTCGATTCATTGATGTAGGTTCACTCAATTACCTGCCCAAGCTATCATAAGTAAGGGAAATAGGTATTCTTCATGCATACCACACACACACCCCTCTAAGGATAGTTCAGTTTATATTAAGACCTTCTCTGAAGTTTATAGGTTTGGAAAGTTGTCTATCCCTTAGAGGTTAAGAGACTTGCCTAGAATCACCTAAACAGTCTATATCTGATGCAAAACTTGCACAAGTCTTACTGTCTTTGAGGTCAATTCTCTACCTACTATTCCAACATCTAGTAGAGGGCTTATGCCTGAGCTGTATCTAGGTAACAGGTTCCAGGGCATTGACATGCTTGGGGGCTGTACTTCATTGCAAAAGTTACCACCATCTCCTCAATTTCTGGTATTGCACTAGTCTGCACGATGGTGCAATATTGCTAGCCCTGAATCCCATCCCATTTCTCACGTCTTACCTTTCCTAACTAGCACTCATTAGACACCTACTATTTGCAAGACACTGTGTTGTCTGCCTACAGGATGAGTGCTGGAGTAGGTCCCCTTCAAGAGAAAACTTCCTTAGAGAGAGAATTGTCCCCTTTGCTTCTTCCATCCTACATTCACTCATTTTCTCTTGATGCTTAGGGGAAAAAAAAAAAAATTATATATATATATATATATATATATATACACACACACACATACACGTGCACACACACATATATGTATATGTGTATATGTAGACATATATGTATATATAAATAATATATACATGTATAAATGTACATGTGTTTATACATATATCCATGCATACATATATACATATAATTATATCTATCCAGATCTATATCTATATTCTTCATCCCATCCCAAGCTCACACTACTCAGAGGATTTTCTCTTAGCCTCCTGGAACGAGTTGTCTCTTGATTGGTGCTTCATAACATGCTGGCATCCCCCAATTTTCTGCCTCTTTGCATTTTATGGACAGGTCAAACCATTGAGTAATTTGTATCCTACAAGCTACAATTGAACTTGTTTTACCGGATCATTAAACACATTGGCATTCGCATTTACGACCATTTTCTGGCTTGTTGGTTCTCATCTATTTCCTTCACAATTTAACAGCTACGTGAAGACATTCCAGTTAACTTCCCTCCACATGATCCCTCCCTCCCAAGGAGAAGCTGGGGAAGCATTTAAGCAGTGAATGCTTTCCAACAAGCCTGTCCTTGCCATTCAATGGCCTGAGTCATGATTTACCACTGTGGGTCTTCATTTAACACTAGCTGGGCCAATTCAGAGAATTCTGTAGGAGATAGAATGCTTTTAGATGCCTTGTGTGATGACCTGCTTGGCTTTCTGCCCCATTAACCACAATTGGAATCCAGGAAGCATCTAGATATTCCAGACTGTAAATATGGAAGAATCAGTGACTGGGTCCAGTATAAAGTGCATTGTTAATGTTTGCTAATTCCTATATTAAGAAAGCAGCTAGGTGGTGCAATGGATAGATCAGACTTGGAATCAGGAAGACTTAGCTTCCTGAGTTGAAATTTGGCCTCAGACACTTACCAGCTGTGTGACAGCTGGACAAGTCATTTAACCCTTTTCGCTCCAGTTTCCTCATCTGTAAAATGAGTTGGAGAAGGAAATGGCAAACCCAACCCCCTCCCTTATATAAAGAAAAAAAAATACATCAGAGTCTACTCCTGCCTCACTCCTCTCAGACCTGGCTATGGCTAGCAACTCAAGCCATGACTTTACACAACCTTGCAGTTCAATGTGGCACTACAGATCAACTCCCACTTTCAGGGGAAAAATGATGCCATCTGGTGATAATCTCCATAAAAATGGGAAAATGGCAAAAAAAAATTGAGGTCATAATCTGAATAATAATCTGAAATGGTTGAACAACAACAATATTAAGAAAGGATTTTTTTCTTCTAAATTGGGAAGGGAAAAGGCTGAACCTATGTACCTTGAAGCCCACCCCAAAACTTCCTGGCTGGATTTGGTAGCAACGCCTTGGGTCTTGGTACTATGGATTCTGTTCTAAAACTCTTGGGTTTGGTGAATGTTCACTTACTTTTGGGGAGCTGCCTAAGTATAGGTGAAGCTTTAGTTGACCAGCCTCATGGTTAATGTTCTTTTATGTATTGTTTCATTCTTTTTGTTGGTTCTGTATAAATACAAGCATACTCTGGAGAGTATGTTCATATTTCTCTCTGTTTGGTTGGGTGGTTCACCCCATTATGACAAGATTATGCTCATAGCATTCAGTGAGATGTTTGAGCTTCAGTGAGGAATCAAGATTTTATGGATGCTTTGGATTTGAGGATTGTTGTTCAGTCATTTAAGTCGTGTCCAAATCTTCACGATTCCATTTGAAATTTTCTTGGCAAAAAACACTGGAGTGGTTTGCCATTTCCTTCTGCAGCTTGTTTTACAGATGAGAAAACTGAAGCAAACAAGGATTAAGTGACTTGACATAGGTCATACAGTCAGTGAGTGTCTAAGACTAGATTTGAACTCACAAAGATGTGTCTTCTTGACTCCATGCCCAGCACTTTATCCACAATGACACCTAGCTGGATTTGGGGAATCAAGATCTGATTCTGTTTGGGTGAATCCATACTAACTCAACTCTGTAGATTTAGGCAACAAGTGAGGCCACCCAGAAAGAAACAGAGGTAAGGGGAGAAGGCTGCCTACTCTCTGAGAACCACAGAGAATGGGTCCTTACTCTCAGCTCACTCTCCTAGAGTGGAGTTTCCACAGCAAGGGAAGGGGCATGGGATTCCCATGGTATGAATCTTTTGGCAAACAAGATCAGGTTGGTGGCTAGCAATGCCACCTAATGGTTAATGAAGGATTTTCACTTGTAGCAGAAATGTTCTTGGAAATAAAAGAATTTCTCCGGATTAAAGTCATCCTTGCCTGTCTCTTGTTTCCTGATAGGCTTGCCACTTGAAAAAATAGTAAGTCATTCAATAACAATTTATTAAGCTTCTACTAAGAGTCAGGCACTAATGAGAAAACAGTGTTTGCTGGACTGCTTTTAAAGAGACTACACTAAATGTTCACTACTGTTAATTTATGTGACAGACCTAAGCTTTTCTAGACAAACTATGTCTCTACCCCCTTTCAGCCCTATTTTTCCATTTATTCTTCATATTCTCCTGACTTTGTGCTAGCTGATTTTCTCAAGCATTACCAATCCATTTTGGCAATCCTTACCTATGCTCTGTTGGGCCCTCTGTTTTGATATTCTCATTTATATTTAGACCATAGTTTGCATTACCTGACATTCGTTTCATATCTGCTCTTAGAAATGGACCTCAATCCCCTCCCTTATATAAAGAAAAAAAAACATCAGAGTCTACTCCTGCCTCACTCCTCTCAGACCTGGCTATGGCTAGCAACTCAAGCCATGACTTTACACAATCTTGCAGTTCAATGTGACAATACAGATCAACTCCCACTTTCAGGGGAAAAATGATGCCATCTGCTGATAATCTCCAAGAAAATGTGAATTTCCAAAACAGATCAATTAGACGAGAACTCTTCATTTAACAAAAAAAGGATTCACCACAGGATTCTTTTAACAACCTTTCGTAATGCATTTAAAATATGGTTTGGCTTATAGACAATCAATTTGTGCACTTTTTTTCTGGGATACATCTATCATACAAAATAAGATACACTGCTACTATTGATCATTAATGCATTTGTAGTTGGTATTAAGAGAGGCATCCTTTCCAGGAAGAAAGTGATCTCCCTTGGTTTAGTCTGACCAATTATTCTGACCAATTTATGAGTACTCTAGGTCTATCCTTTTTGAAGTATGCTGATATGGTATCCTTTAAATATACTATGGGCAGGGCACAGTGCATAATGTACTGGGCTTGGATTCAGAAGACTCATCCGTATGAGTTCTAATCTAGCTTCAGACGCTTACTAGCTGAGTGACCCTGAGCAAGTCACTTGCCCCTGTTTGCCTTAGTTCTAATCTGTATAAATGAGCTGGAGAAGGAAATGGCAAACCATTCCAGTATCTTTGCCAAGAAAACCCCAAATGGGGTCATAAAGAGTCAGACATGACTGAATAACAACAATAGTATAGAATATTGATAAGCTCAAGGGCGTGTAGAGAAGGACAGCCACAGTGTTAAAAGGCCTGCTGAATAGTTCATGCTATATGAGTTCTGCCTGGAGAAGAGAAGATTTATGGGAGCTGCTTCAAGTATTTGAAGACTTACTTAGTAAGATAAGTAAGACTTACTTAGTAGATAGGGCAGAATTTGAAACAGTAAATGGAAAGGAGTTATGACCATCCAGTGGATAGAGCAAAGTCTCTGAACTTAGGAGACCTGGGTTCAAATTCCACCTCTGCTGCTTGCTATTGTAAACTCCTTGGGGTCAGGGACTGTCTTTTGCCTCTTTTTGTATCCTCAATATACTAGTGTTTCACACATAATAGGTGCTTTATAATTTTTTTTATTGATTGAAATGTGTGCTCTGTCCCATAAAACAAAACAAAACAAACACCTCCCAGGTTTTTGTTTTCTCCAGCTTTAATATCGCTCATTACAGAGAACAATCCTTCAGGGATTATTCCCATTTCCACATTCTGAAGTCTAGACAGACTGGTCTTTTTGCTGCTCTCTACACACAGCACTCTATGTGCCCTCTCTGCATCACTTATGCCTGGAATTCACTTCCTTCTCACCCTTACCCAATACAATCTCTCACTTCTTTTAAGACACAGCACAAGCATCACCTTCTGCATGATGCCATCTCTCATATCCCTCCCCCCTACTCAATTTCAAATTCACTTCTCCCTGTCTAACTACAGTATGTTTAAGTATATCTTAAATTTATTTTATATGCCTTCTGTATATATTTATTCTATTGATATATATATGAAAAGTAGTGGATTGAGACCTCAATTCAGAGACAAAAAGACAAGTTCAAATCCTTCCTTGGACACTAACAATGTGACCCCCAACAAGTGACTTAAACTTCCTTGGCCTCCATTTCCACATCTGGAAAATAAGGATAATAATAGTGCCTACCTCAAAGGGTTGTTTCAAAAATCAAATAAGGTTATATGGGTAAAATGCTTTGCAAACCTTAAAGTGACATATAAATGTTAGTTGTTGCTGTGTTATTATCAACAGTATTGATATTGTTATTATTATATTTTCATATTATCTCTCAAATGGAGCATAAGGTCCTTGAAGCCAACTCCCAGCCCAGTCACTGCACATAGTAGGCACTTAATACATATTATGAATTGCTTGGTCATTTCTTCCATTCAAGTACTCCCTCTTTGGATACAGAATATGGCCCTTCTAAGATTTAGTAAGTGACTTTTTTGAACATAGCTATGTGAAGAAGATTCTTCCATCTAATGATATTTCTCTATGACTTTGGTTTTCTCATCCTCAGGCAACAGACACAGTCCATGGTCAGACTCTTGCCTGAAGCCTTTTCTGCTCTGCAGGATTGACAAGAGTAGGACATGGTCTTGCAAGGATTTGAATTTTGGGCAAGGCCTTGGCAGTTTGGGTTCTGCTGTCAAAGCCTTTGAAAACTCTGAATCGTCTCCATGCCAGGATGAGTTGTCAGAGTAGCATGCCATTCTGGATTCTTCAATCCATCAGAAAACCTTAATTAAGCCTTTACCATGTCCCAGGCTCTGTGCTGAGTGTCGGACATCTTAAAACAAAAGTGAAAAAGTCCCCTTCCCTCAGGGGGCTGGCTCACTCTTTCTGGGGAAATACCATCTCAGAAATCAACACGATTAAGTACAAGGACCCATGCTTAGAAAAATAAAACCTCAGAGGGGGCTGGATTGGAGATAAGAAGGCCTAGGTTCAAATACTGGCTCTAACAATTAGCATTTGCACGATCTTGAGCACTTAATATTCCTGGGTCTAAAGTTTCTTCAGGTTTAAAATGATGGAATTATACCAGTTGGAGTCTGAAGTCTCTTCCAGACCTAAATTTGTGATGCTAAAAATAAAGGAAAGGGAAGTTTGCAGGTTTATACAATTCTAGAATTTACTAAGCCTAGTCTTGTGCGTGGGTATCCTCAGAACCAACTCTTACTCTCTGTTAGTTTCTCTTCTTTGCTTCCCCTTCTTTTTTCTTTTTACCAGTTGTGCTTTTGGATTCAGACCAATCCAACTTCAGTAGCCCCCTCCTCTGGCCATGAATGAGTTCCCTCAAAGTTTTAGCCACTTAGTACTCCTTTCTACCAGGAAGCAGTTACTTAACCTTTCTATAGCAGGAAGCTGGAAATTAATGAGTCAATCAACAAATATTTATCAGCCACATACTACGTGAAAGGTTCTTCTCTAGATACTGAGAATTTAAAGAAAAAAATGAAATATTCTTTGTGTATGTGCATATATGACATAATATATATATAATTATTACTTATAAAATTATATATACACATGCAAAAGCAATGCACATCTGTCTGTATATAGACATGAATAGATATACATTTATTGTACCATGTGTGTACACATGTATACACCCATACATGTGCTCAAACTATATATTAATATATAATACAGATACATATATCAATGCAACAGATATGCATACATGCAGTCATGAATCTATGTACCTACATTTATAAATACATCCATCTATACATCCATACATAAGCACACAGGGTGTTGCAAAAGTCTTAATATGTTTGGAAATTATTTAAATCAATTAAAGCTTAAAAATCCACTCAGAAGGGTGGGATGCCATCCATGTGTTTATACACATGTACACATGTGTTGGTGTTTATACAAACTATGTGTATGTGTGTATGTATGTCACATATGTATATATGTGCATATCCATGTGTATATATAGGTGCATGTATGTGTATGTATAAATATATACATATGCACACACATATATACATATACACACATACACACACATTATACGTATACATATACACACACATACATATATGTATATATATACATATATATTATATATGTGTGTATATATAATATATATATGTATATATATTTTGGGAAAGAAAGAAGACCAGCAGAATCTGGGAATAGCTAGGCTATGCATGAACTGCATCTTGAGAGAAAATAAGAGATTCTTTAAGAGGAGAGAAAGAAAGAATATTTTCCTGGCATGGAAGCTGATGAGTGCCAAGATCCAGAACCTGGAAATGGTATGTCATGTGTGAGGAAGTACACATAAGTCAGTGTGGCTGGACCAGGGAATATGAGGTAGGAAGCAACATGCAAGAAGAATAAAGGCAAGAAGGAGGCATCCATCAATAAACAACCTTGAATGCCAAACTGAGGTGCTTATATTTGTTTCAAAGGCAATAAGGAATCATTGGCTTCACAGTGTTGTGGGGATATAGCAGTTCTCTAGAAAGGCACCTTACATTAGCATCATGTACAGTGCTGGGCCTGGAATTGGGAATACCTGAGTTCAAATCTGGCCTTAGGCACTATCAGTTGTGTGACCATTGGCAAGTCACTTAATCTCTGTTTGCCTCAGTTTCCTCATCTGTAAAATGGGGATTTTTGTAAGGATTGTTGTGAGGATTAAATGAGATAATAATTGTAAAGAGCTTAGCACAGTGCCTGTCACGCAGTAAGTGTTATGGAAATATTGACTATTATTATTATTATTAATTTATCCTAAAGTTTCATAATATGGAGGATAAATATATTAATTTACAACAAATCACCTTTGGCTAAATGGGAGAAAGACAAAGACAGGAGAAGAGAATGCCAAGCATTTTGCATTTTATCTCATGATGGAGGATATGGAAATAGGAGACTGCCAAGTCAAGACCCGCAGCTCTGCTTCTGATAAAATCAAATAAATTAAAATGTGATATGGTTTGGGGCTGATGGAAAATTCAACATATTCTGCTTTTCCTTCCCTTTCTCTTGTGCACTTCAATGGTTTAGACTTGGTGTAACAACCCTATGTATTTGTATGCACAGTTTTCCCCCAAGATGGAATGTAAGCTTCTTGAGGATCAAGATGATTTATTTTTAATTCTTACCACTTCCAAATCAACCACATTCTTTAGAACACAGTAGTTGCTTAATCAGTGTTCATTGAATGATTAGAACCTGCTTACATTAATCCTCAATCTGAGATGATCGTAACCTCCAAACTATTGTTTGTGAGCCCCCTTCTCTTCTGAGTCACCTAACCCAACGCAATAAACCAAGTGACATCATAGCAAGGCCAAAGGAGTTTTCCTTAAAATAGAACTAACAACAAAGGGCTAAATCCAGAAGAGTAGCATTCTCCTTATCCATTTCCCAAAACTATCTCCTCCTCCTCCTCTAGGGTCAGCCCACAGTCCATCAGCAGAGCCCAGTGCACTGGGGAATGGGAAGGGTAGGCTGACTTGCCAATTGGACAACTGCTGTTCTCAGTTCCTGGCAGAAAGCATTGTCTCTTGGCACCAAATGGATGGAGCATCTACAAAATACTGCTGCGTCAGTGTTTGAAAGTCAAACACTGGCGTGAGTTGCAGGGTGGGCAAGACTGGTTTGTTGGGAACCTGTTAGTAGCCAAAAGGTGTTGTTGTTCAGTCATTTTCAGTCACGTCTGACTCTTTGTGACCCCATTTGGGGTCTTTTTAGCAAAGTGACTAGCGTGGTTTGCCATTTCCTTCTCCAGCTCATTTTACAGATAAGGAAACTGAGGCAAACAGAATTATGTGACTTGCCCAGGGTCACACAGCTAATAAATATCTGAATCCAGATTTGAACTCAAGAAGATGAGTCTTCCTGACTCCAGGCCAGGTCCTCTATCCACTGTACCACCTAGCTGCCCGATAGCCAAAGGAGTAAAGCACCATGTGGTACCACTTCTTGCTTCTTCATGCATTTCTCTCCCTTGCCCCCTTCTCTCTCTCTCTGGCCATCTCTCTTGCTTCCAAAACTAAAATCTTCCTAAAACCTGTCATCTTCAGTTCCCTTGGATTTAAATAATAGCTAATAATAACATCTAGGATGTATATAACACTGTAAGATTTGCAAAGCACTTTATACATGTTGGGCAGCTAGGTGGCACAGGTGAGAGAGCACTGGGCCTGGAGTCAGGAAGACTCATATTCTTGAGTTCAAATCCAGCCACAGACACTTATTATCTGTGTGACCCTGGGCAAGTCACTTAACCCTGTTTGCCTCAGTTTTCTCATCTATAAAACAAGCTGAAGAAGGAAATAACAAATCTCTCTTTGCCAAAAAAGCCCCATATTGGGTCACAAAGAGTCAGACACAACTGAAAACAACTAAACAGCAAAATTACTTAGGTTGTTATCACATTTAATGCTCAAGATAACCATGGGAGGTAGGTACTATTATTATTTCCATTTTAAAATTGAAGGAAGTGAGACTGATAGAATTTAAGTTAGTTTGTCAGAGTCACCTGCCTAATAAGCATCTGAGGTAGAATTTGAATTCAAGTCTCAGTTTCTGGATCTGGAAAACGAGAAGTTATAGTTGTGGTCCTATGCCTTTCTTGTCTCTTTCTTTTCCAAACTCACTCATTGAAATTCCTCCACACAAATTGTATATCATAGATTTAAAGAATGAAGTGATCTCAGAGGCTATCCAAGCTAATTCGCTCACTTTACAAAGGTGGTGACTGAAGCCTGTCAAGGGGACGTGGCTTGCCTGAGGTCACACAGGTGGCATGTATGAAAGTAGGATTTGAGGCCAGCTCCTCTGACTCCAGTAGCAATGGTTTTTCAGCATATACCACAAGATTTCCATTCATAGCATTGTGAAAATATGGTACTTCTCTGTAAAAACCTGTCCCACTACCATTAAAAAAAATTAACCTCTCGTTTCACTTGAAGCTTCATAATATAGAGGAGAGTTGGGTTAATTTAAGTAAATGCAGAAATTGTATGTTTTGTTGTACTAGTTTTTAATGAATCCTAGAGGGGACAAGTACTGCATCTCAGCAGATTTATAATCTCAAGTTATTGCTTATCCATTTCTAAGATTTCTGTTTCTCCTTTCATTGTTCTCTGCCTAATAGTCTTCCCGCAATCCCCAGGACAGACCACAGCGATGCCCTGTCACACCCCTTTTCCGGTTCCTATTTCTCCTTGTGGAAAACATAACTAATGAGAAACCCAGCTCGCCTCCCAATAAGATAAGGAGGCAGTGCTGAGCTTCTCGGTCTGGTGAAAATGAAATGGGGAGGAAAATAGCAACAGGCATATGCCAAAAAATTGTATGAACTTTCATTCTGGGGAATTTATCTAGATAACTGAGCCACCCACTGAGATCAGAACTTTTTCCTGACTTCTGTGTTCTCTCACCTTCAAAGTCTTTGAGATTGTCTACAATGCTGCAATTGTATATCAGAACCATATACCACAATCAAAAGCTGGGGAAAAGATTGCATCTTTATATGTGGGAGGTAAAAACAGAAAGATCAAAGGAAGGCTACAATTATAGACAGATGTGTAAAAAAAAATTGTCAGTGAAAAAAACTGAGCCATTTCTGGACACAACTCTCTGAATTTATCATTTGTACCATCTGATGGGGTGTAAGTAGATCTTTCCTCTCCTGGGGCACATCTTGCCATTTGCATCCTTTGTAGCTTACGGATCAAATCCTAAACTGGAAGTCAGTTAAAATATAATGGTTCCAGGGAGTTGAATGGAAAGAGGCTTGGAGAAGCCAGGATAATAGAATTCTGGTCCTGTCTCTATTGTGGTCCATTTGTACCACCTTGACCAAGGCATTACTTGTCTTTGGGTCTCAAGATGTTTCCAACCCTAAAATTCAATGGTCCCCTATTAGAATTACAATTTACAATCGAATCTCATGAGTAGAATGTAAGCTTCTTGAGGAAAAAAGATGTTTTTCTTTTTATCTTCATATTGTCAGTAAACCTCTAAACCAAAATAAATAAATCAAAACAGCAAGAATAACAACAAAGACAACACTAAAACACCCCTGTGAAAACAACAACAATTGAAATATTGCTAACACTCGGCACAGTTCCCTGCCCAGAACATGAAATAAATAATCAGTCAACAAGCAATGTGAAGTGCTTAATAATATGCCAAGTATTGTTCTAAGTACTAGGGATACAGAGAAAAAAATCTATCCTTAAACAGCTTACATTTTAATGAGGGAGGCAATATATATAAATCAGAACATGTAAGAAAAATTGCAGAGTAGATGGAAGTTAATTTTAGATAGGATGGAACTTGCCTGAATATTATTTTATGATGGTCTATATCTGGTTTTTCATCAGTGAAGAGACTCTCATAGTGGAAGGTTCTTTCCATAATACAGTCAAAAATATCTGTATCTGGAGTCAAGGGTCTTGTATTCAAATTCTGGCTCAGCCATGAGTTAATTGTGAAACTTTTGATAAGTCACTTAATTCTCTGAGCCTCAGTTTCTTCATCTGTAGCATAAAAATACTTGATAAGATAAGGTTCCTTATCTAATTGAGGTTTCCTTCCAGTTTTGACTCTATGACCCTCTGAAATGCTCTCTACACTCTGCTCTATAACTCATTACCCTAGAGAATTACCTGGTGACCCTCAACTGTTAAATGGCATGGTATATGTTAGAGGCAAGACTTGATCCAAAGACTTCAGGACTAAGGCTAGCTCTATATTCACTGTGTCATCCTGTCTTTCAGTGAATGAATTATATCCTTAATTTCTTATTATTATTTTCAGCTCCAAATTCTCTCTTTCCTTCCAAGAAACATGATTCAAGATAGCAAGAAACATGATGCCTATTGCACATATGAATTCATGCAAAACATATTTCTGCATTAGCTGTGTTCTGGGAAAAAAAGGAAAAAAAAATATGTATGATTCAACCTGTACCCTGAGACTGTCAGTTCTCAGTCTGGAGATGGATAGCATTTTACATCATGAGTACATTGGAGTTGTAATGGATCATTATACTGATCAGTTACTAAGTCTTTCACAGTTGATTATCTTTACCATGTAGATTTTTCTCCTGGGTTTGCTCAGTTCACTTTGCATCAGTTCATATAAGTCTTCCCAGGTTTTTCTGAAACCATCCACTTCAACATTTCTTACAGCATAATCATATTCTATCATGTTCATATACCATAACTTGTTGAATTAATTATATCTGAAACAAAGACTATACCAGGATATTAGAAGCAAAAACTGAGAAACACTAGTAAAAAAAAGACATCTAGACACACATTATGATTATCATATTAATAAAGTATATAAGTCAAGTGAATTATTAGTTGGAATTGATACATTTGATTAAAATTGGTAGGATTTTAAAAAATTAACAATCAGAATGGCCTATCTTGTTCTCTCTCTCTCTCTCTCTGTCTCTGTCTCTGTCTCTTTCTTCCTCTCTCAAATATACATATATAATATATAGATAGATAATAGGTTGATAGATTTACAAATGAATTTACATGTATATATGTATATCTATAGATAGATGACAGATTACATAAATGTATAGATGATAGATATAGGTATACATTCACACATATGTATATCTATAACTATGTGAGAGAGATAGTAAAAAATATATATTAAAAGTCTATTATGTGCTAGGCACTATGCTATGGTCTGGGGATACAAAGAAAGGCAAAAACAGTGCCTGCTTTCAAGGACTTCTTCTTAATTGAGATAACAGCAAATAACCAAACAAAGACAAGCTATGCAAAAGATAAATTGGAAATGATCATTATTTCAAAGGCACTAGAATTTGAGAGGATCAGTGAAAATTTTCTACAAAAGGTGACATATTAGCATGGAAAGAAGCCAAGGATACCTGGAGTCACAGATGAGGAGAGGCAATAATCAAGGAATGGAAAATAGTCAATGTGAGAGAGAGAGAGAGAGAGAGAGAGAGAGAGAGAGAGAGAGAGAGAGAAAGAGAGAGAAGGAGAGAGAGAAAGAGAGAGAAGGAGAGAGAGAGAGGGAGAGAGAGTCATCTGAGCTCTATTAATGGAGATTTGTACCATTTTGTTTCTAGTCTTTGAAAACTAAGTGATCTAGAATTCACCACTTTGTATGAAAGGGTACAAAAGCACAGACAATCCTGAATACCCTCTCAGCTATTCATTTATACACACACACACACACACACACACACACACACTTCAATGTGTCTGTTTTGTTTCCTTTGAGTGCTCATTACATATTTTCCCTAAAATATATCAAAATGGTTAGAGAATATACAAAGCAAACCCAATTACCACACACAAACCCAATCACTATCTGTGCTTCCTTTTCATGGAAACATGATTATTTCATTTCACAAAAGCCCTGTATGTGGAATGAAGGCCAACCTATGAATTCTCTCTGTGGAGGAAATAAATATTACATATGGGATTTTTTTTTTGTCTCTTGGGAGTTGCCAGGTAGCATATTGAGAGTGTCTAACCCTTGCCTCAGTATCAGCTCTGAGAACTCCTTGTCAGTGCAACTAAAGCAAAAAAATCTAATTATTTCTATAGGAGACAGCAGCAAGAGAGTCTAAATTTTTAAAGCCATATTGTTATCCAGCTACCCACAGAGAATGCAGGGTTCCACCTATAGCAACAGCTGGTCAGCTTCAATGTCCGTCTGTCTATCTATCTGTCTATCTCTGTTTCAATATATTTACATCTCTCATGTGTGTATCTATGATATCACATATGCACATTATAAATATGTGTATCTATAGATGAATGTAAGTATTTGCATACATCTACATGGATACGTGTGTAAATTGGGTAAGAAGAAAGCTTCAGAAAAACTGACAAGAACCCATGTGACTCCTCATTATTTAGAGTGGCAAGCTTTTGCTAGTGAAATGGTTGGGTGGGGCATTGTGTGTGGAGAGGGAGGAGCAAAGGAGACAGACCTGAGGAAGCACCCAGCCATAGCTCCCTCCTTAGTTTTTTAAAATGAAATTATTGGCACAGGAAACATGGGGGGAGGTGAGGTGATAGGAAAGGGGAAGGAGAAAGAGAGAGGGGGGGGTTTGTTGGGGTTCACAACACAGAACAGACTAGTCCTTGCTTCCTTTTCGATTAGTTAGGGGTGATCTCCATTGCTCCCTGTGGCTTAGCACTTAGACTGATGTTAGGTTGATTTTTCCCCCTTGCTGTGAATTTTTTTGACCTTTCAAAAATTCACCAGCTGGCCAGAAATGCCCAGTGAAAGATGTGTATCTTTGTGCAGGGGTATTTGTATGTATGTATGTACTATGTATGTATGTATTATGTATGTATGCATGTATTATTGGGAGGAGGGTGTGGGAATGTTGACAACCTGTACCTGCTTAAAAATCTACTGACAGTAATGTCTCCCATACCCAAGCCTGTGCACTTCAGGTACAATTTATAGGAAGAGTAATTAAGGATAGCTTTTTTTTAAAAATTATTTGTTTCTTCTTTTACAATCAGATGCTGCTCAGCCTTGATGTGTGATTAGGAATTTGCAGCATTACACATCACATTTCAGTTCTGGAAGCAGGATCTTGTTAACTCTTTCTTGTAACACCCCCTCCCCCTTTTTTATTCAGTAGAGCTTATCAGTTCCCATCTTATCAGGGACAGTATCACTTTAATTTTTTTTAAGAGCATCTGGGAGTGAGCTAGGCAAGCCAGCATTTGCTATGCCATTTAGGTTAGTTCTTTAACCCCTTGCAGCCAGGAGGCTAGGCTTAGACAGAGAGGACCAAGTAAAACAGGCAGCCTCCTTTCCAGAGGAATTATTGATTTTTTTTTATTTCTTTTTTCCCCAAATCAGTGACTTGCATGACTAACTGTCTCCAGAGGGTGTCGGCTATAGAGGTTCCCATCTAAATGCTAGAGGTGTCTCTGGATTTGAATAATGGATTTGGAAAAGCACAAACATCACGATTTTCAGATTTCTTCTTGCTGGGATCAGAACTCCCTGTTCAAGACATGGGGGAGAGTGATTCTTTGTCCTAAGAACATTGAAACTGGGGACTTCTATAATGACTCCAGTGGGGGCCAGAGGGAGGCAGAGATCCTGAGGGCCAGTGAGATGAGGCTGAGGAGGAATGAGCCCAGACAGCCAAGTAGGAGTGGGTGGGTGTCTGAACTCCTTTTTGTTTGTCATTTTCTTTCTGTCAGGGGGTGGATGGGGGCAAGGTACTGTGTGTGCAGAAGGCGTCAGAAAAACAAATTTGTACATAGCATGTATGCCCAGGGGAGAGGAGGGATCTCATTATTTGAGGTGAATGGGTTCTCTCTGTGTGAGGGAAGGGCCTTTTATGGCAAAGCCCTAGGGTGTCCTTCACCCGTGTTGGAGTCTCTGCTAAACATTATTCTAGGGTGTGTAAAACATGAAGCAGGAGATTTCTAATCATTTTTAAAGAATTTGAAGCCTTGGAGAGGTAGTATTGGTAGAGTGCTGAATTTAGATTAGAAAGACTTGGGTTCAAATCTCACCTGTGACATTTGTTACCTTGTGACTGTGAGAAAGTCACTTAACTTCTCTGAGGCGGTAGGCTTAGATGGCCTCTGAGGTATACAATAACAATAAATCCATACTCAATCATTGAGATACAGAGACAGGAAAACAAGTTGGTCTTTTAGAAAAGTCAAGTCAAGAAGCATCTCTTAACGCCCAGTATGGGCCAGACACCAGTCAAGCATGATGCCTTGCACTTAGGAGGTGCCTTATCAGATGAGTTGTTAAATTGAATTTGATAGGAAGGACAGTAATGTTCTTAATTGTTCAAAGGACTGGAGAAAAAACAAACAAAACAAAAAAGGGTTAATGTTTGGAAGAAGAGGGGAGGAAAGCAGAGAAAGGAGAAACTGACTCATCTTCTTGGAGCTTTATTGTTCACATTCATAAACAGAGACAAACATGGATCTATTTCATTTCAACGGTCCCTCTGAAGCTTAAAAGTCTGAGTCTCCCTGAAAACTCAAAACAGAGGCAAGAGACCCCTGGAATGCTGCAAGAAGTGTCTCCTTAGTTTGGGAGATGGTATGGAATGGTAGAATTTGGAGTCAGAAGAAATGGATTCAAATCCCAGCTTTTGCAATTACTGTCTATTAAATCTTCAAGTCACTTTATCTCCCTGGCCTCTCAGTTCCCTTATCTATAAAATGAAGTGCTGGGACTCAGTGACCTCCCAGGTCTCTTCCAGTGCTAAATCTATGATCTCATGATCTCATACAAGACTGAGTAAGGACGACTAATTTAAAGCAAACAAGTGAGCCCTTTGAGACGCAACTGTGTAAACCAGAACACTCTCCCCTATCCTATCCAGGACATAGCACAGACAGGAGAGCTTAGGGAATGAGTCACTTGAGTATCCCAGGAGCACCAAGAATGAGGTTACTGCTGAGTCATCCAGAAGTCAGCTCTGTACTAAGGCCACAGCCCACCTTCAATGATGGTTCTAGAGACAGGTGGTGAGAAGGTTCCACCTGTTATCTAGCTATCCTGGGATACAAACAAACACATCAGAGAAATGAGATGAAAGAAGAGGGAAGAACAAACATGTTCCTCCCTCTGACAGTCTTTTCTCCCCCTTTTTTCAACCTGAATGAGCTAGATCATTGGCCAAACCTTCATTTCACTTGGCACCTTGACACACAACAGCATGGAGTAAAGCTTGAGGTTTTGGCTGAGACACAAAACCAAGGCAGGAGGTCCTCATGATAGCCCAGATTCCTTTTTCTTTTTTTTAAGTTTGGAAATGTTTGTTTGAACCTCTTGGCTAAGCCCTGAAGATCTGATGATGTGAGTTTTACCTACGTGTTCTTTCCTCTTCTACCATTCTCCACTTTATATTCATGCACACAAGAACATGCACACATGTGTGCATACATATACACTCTTACCCCATGGCCTCACCTAGTCACATACATTTGTTTAGAGGACATTTAGTCTTCTAAAATTTGGAAGCTGACATATGTAAACAATGTGTTCCTTAATCCGCCCATTCATTGTAATCAACAAATAACTTAAGGCCAACTATTATGTGCAGGGAAATGAAACACTGAAGTGAAGACCTGCTTACAAGCAGCTTATATTCTAATTGGGGAGATAAGATGTAAACATCCACAATGATCATTAGCAACACAAAGTTATGAGTCTGAAATGACTGGCATAAACAAAAGGTAGGAGTGGGAAGGAGCAATCCTGTCATGTCTGTTATAGATGTAACTAGTATAGGGCCACTGGGCTTTTGCCAAAGGCTATTGAATTCTGGAGGAGTTGTGCTTCTTCTTCACAGGGCACAGACATTGTGTGCAGGGGTGGAGCATGTGGAGAAAAGTAGATGCAACCTCGCAAGAGAGGCGTGGCTATTTGGTTCCGAATAGAGCTAGCAGAGAACTGTAAGACAAGGAGGAAGGCCGGAGGGAGGAAGGATGGATGCTCTTCTCCATACACACTTTCAGCATTTGGAAGGCTACTCTTCTCCATTCCTTGCCTGGCCTAGGTCTACCATTACCTGATGGTTAGGTTACCATCAAATTCCTCTCCCAGAGCACACCTGCCTCATACTTTGGTGACATTATCTGATAGACCAGCCTAGGGACACAGCCCAGTCTGCTGATGGCAAGATATACCTCAAGGCCTTGTCCCCGGCTCCAGAACTTATCACACACGATTGTGTATGTGTAGTTATGGCTCCACTATTCAGCCAAGGTATTATGGAGTAAGATGAGTTTTAGCTGAGTCTTGAAGGGTAGATGAGATTTAGACAAAGCAGAGAGTAAGAAGGAGGCAGGGGGAGGAGTGGGGCCAAATAGTGAAATGCCTTTACACAGAATTTGGAGATTCATGTTTTGATATGTCAGGCAATAGAATCCCAGTTCATTTGTTGACTTGCATGAAATCTTGAGGGTCCTACAAGTTCAAAAGAACCATGAGGGTAGAAAGCATATCTAAATTATAGCCTAAGCATATTCTAACTATAAACTGGTGCCATATCGTCAGAGTACACTTAGCACTCACCTTGGTGATAGGGTTTTACTTTGGTAAGTAACCTTCAATGGCTTATATCAGGCTATGTCCTTATGGACACATTGGATTTTATTAACTGTGTGTGTTAAGTTAAATTCATTCAAGAAGTTGTTGTTGTTGTTGTTGTTGTTGTTATTGTTATGTAGACCGAAGAGTCATATTACGGTTTACAAATCATAGACATAGAGCTAAAAGAGATTTTAGGGATCATTACAAATGAGGAAAATAAGGCCTATTCAGCTCAAGTGACTGACCCGAGTTCTTACAGACATTAAGAGACAGAGCCAGCCAGTGTTTATTCTATTGGTGATGATGATGATAACCGACACCCAAACTACCTTTAGATAGTGGGCTTTAATTATTATAAAGCACTTTATATTCATTATCTCTTTCACTGGTCATTTCACATGCACACAGTACACTCCCATTTTGCCTCTGCCTCAGAGAGCCCTTCTGGTCCATTAATACATAGCTCATGCATCATCTTCTGCATGAAGTTTCCTGGTTCTCCCAATTGCTAGTACCCTGTCTCTCAAACTGCCTGGTATCTAACTACCTTTCATTTATCTGAATATATTCACTTTATAGTTATGATAATTTATCTATAGCATAACATATATATATATAATTTATATAACATATACTACACAAATGGATGCATGTGTATATATAGAAAAGCATATACATACATATATATATGTGTGTATGACTATGTATATATACATACATATATGTATATATGTATGACTGCATGTATATATACATACACACAAATATATATGTGTGTGTGTATATATACATATATATATATACATAACATATGCATCAATATACTTATTGATTCTCTGATTAGAATGTAAGCTCTTTGCAAGTAAAGAATTTTCTATTCTTTGTACTGGTATTCTAAGTGCCTGGAAAAGTTCTCGGAACATCTCAGGTCTTAATAAATGCTCACTGATAGATTGGTTAACTTTACATCACCTCCTTTATACTAAGACTTGTTGTTGATATAGCTTATCTATATGAATCTTGGGCAACTCACACAGTCTCTTTGGGTCTCCATCTTCTCATCTCTGCATTATATAGTTTATTGGCTGCTATTTATTTTCCCATTTAACTCAGCAATCACATGATTAAATGAAGCATGACCATAGGGGCAAAAGTTCTGGACCTGGAGTCAGGAGACACATGTGATCCAATTCTGTGTCCAGCCCTTATTAGCTGTGTGAACAAGGCCAATTCAGTTGACCTCTCTGAACTTTGCTGTCCTTATCTACTAAAATCAAGATGATAATACGTGTAATGCCTACCTCACAGGGCTTTAGTGATGATCAAATGAGCTAAGGTGTATAAAGAGCTTCATAAACCTTAAAGTATAATATAAAACAGAGAGATCTCTCTCAATGATAGTTATCATTATTATTTTTTTATTAAACAAATCAATCATTAATTTTCCCTTCTCGAATTAAGCAGTGCTACTCTAGTTCCACAAGCTTTACAGTATTAAGATGGGTGAAAGATGAAATAGGGTTGTTAAAAAATAAGATGTTACAGTATGCTATAAACAGAAGCTTTTCTGACACTCACATTTTACAGTAAGCCCACTTTTAAAACCACATAGAATCTTTAAATAGAGCCTTTCTCTATTGCAACATCTTGTGTTTGCCTAGTACCCAACTTATTTTAAAATATTCTCCAACATGAAGAGAAAGCCCAATCCGTTTGCATAGTAGACACCAAGATTAGTTTGAAAACAGTAAAAAAATATAAAGAAAATGGAATAATAGAATTGACTGGTTCCTATTTTTTTTAAAAAGCATTCCTAAATGAATGAATACAAGTTTTTGACAGATCTAGGAATAAACGTCATCAAAGTTATCTCCAGATGACGAAGTACAATAACTATAATAAGTGCTTTTCACTTTCCCCTCTTTCAGGCCAAAGTCACACATGCCTTGCCAGGGACTTCAATTCATGACCTATGTGCACATAGGTTTGAAGTCTTAGTCATCCTTCAGGTCCAGCTCCAACACTCCACTGTACATGAAGTCTTCTTTAATACCCTTAGCCAACACTGATTCCTTCTTTTCTAAACTCATCACATGTAATTTTTACTTTTCTTATGTCTATATTATGTTTAAATTGGGCAAGTAAGTGGAACAGTGGATAGTGCACTGGGTTTGGAACCAGAAAGACTTAGCTTCACCAATTCAAATCCAGCCTCAGATGCTAACTAGCTGTATGAACCTGGTCAAGTCAATTAACCTTGTTTGCCTCAGTTTACTCATCTATAAAATGAGCTAGAGAAGGAAATGACAAACCACTTCAGTATCTTTTGCAAGAACAACCCCAAAAAGGTATCACAAAGAGTTAGACATAACTGAAATGACTCAACAACAATGTTTAATTTTGTGTTATTAGTTCTTTTTTCATATCTTATTCTACTCAATAAATCGTTGATTTGGATGTCATGAAAGAGACTGTCTAGTTTACCTTTGTATCTTTACCAGTGCCTCAGCCTGGGCACTGATGTACTTAATGAATATGTGCTTAAGAAATGACTTAGAGATTGGCCCTTTTTCTCAGTGGTAAGGGAAATAGGGAAGTTAGGGGAACTTATCCTGTGATTTCATTGGTTTAGGAGACTTCAAGTAAGGATCTGGACCTATCACCACCACCTATGTAAATCACTACCACTATAATTTAAAGTCTTAGAGATTCACCCATGTTACTTGACTTAATAAGTCAAGTGACTTACCCAGGGTCACATAGCCAGTATAAGGTGGCATTTGAAGGTAGGTTATCTGATTCAAGACAGATTTCCTAGTATATAACAATGTGTATAGGTAGTGTTCTCTATTTTGTTTCCTACATTTAGAGGGACTGAAATCCACATTCATGGAGGGAGTACCTACATTAGATATAATGACTAGTCCAGGGAGAGCAGTTATCACAATCACAGTGTCTACTTTCATATTTGTCTAAAGGCACAAGGTACAAATACCCACTAGTGACCATACTTAGGCACCAAACACTAGAGCACTCCTCTCCCAGGCTCCTCTTTCCCTGCCAACCCCTAGAGGGAAAAGGCCTGTGATTCTATGAGAGACGGACCTCTCCCCACTACAGCAACCATGTCCAAGATGGGTCACTATCCTTTCCTCACACCTCAACCTCTTATTCAGCCAAATTGGTTGTGGGGTTAGTTTTGGCTACTTACAGCTCTGACAATCACCAATGAAAATTGTGGATCTGTGGATTATTCAAATATTAAGAAAGGGGATTTTCTACTCAAAGGAATCCAAAGAACCAGGTTCTCAAACTTTCTATCTTCTACCACCTTCTATAGCTATCAATGGATGGATAAGAAAATTTAAAAAAAGCTTTGGAGGGAGACTAGTTTTTGGAAGGACCTGCTTCTAGTAGATTAAACTTCTACAATGAATCAAATAGACTCCACCTTCAAAGGAGATATGTAGGGTTTACTTAATAGCCAGGGATGAAAGAATGACTATTCATTTAGTGACTCTTCTCAGCTTCTTTGATTGAACATAATGTTCAAAGGTGGAGAGACCCACTCTCTTATTCCCACCAGGACCTAGTCAATATTATATTATAAAAAAGAACACAAATTTTGCAATAGTACTTATCTGGGACATAGATAGAGCACTAGGCCTATAGTCAGGAAGACCTGACTTCAAAACCAGTCTCAGACATTTACTAGCTGTGTGACCCTGTGTAAGTCACTGTTTGCCTCAGTTTCCTCAACTGTAAAATGAAGATAATAATAGCACCTATATCACAGAGTTGTCGTAAGCATCAAATAAGATAACGTGTGTAAAACTCTGGTACATAGTAAGTGCTTAATAAATTCTTCCCTCCTTCCCCTTCCTGAATATATAAGAGAAAATTATTATTAATAATAATTAACATTTATATAGCACTTACTATCCAACACTTCTTAAACTGTGTGTGGCGACCCATAGTTTAAGAAGCGCTGAAGAAGTCATGAGTGGAAAAATTTTAAGAAGCCCTGCCTATATCAGACACCGTGCTAAGTGTTCTACAATTATTATCTCATTTGATTCTCACTACAACTCTGGAAAGTGGGTGCTAGTAAGTCTCTAAGGTCAGATTTGAACTCAGGCCTTCTGGACTTCAGCCTACCACTCTATACACTGTGCTACCTAACTGGTATCCTGGACAAAGATTGATGCTATGTGGGACCTCAAAAATCATCTCTCATTTCATTTCTTGAACGAGGAAACAAGTTCAACAAGTAGAAATGATTTGCTAAAAACCAATGGATGAATGCAGAGACAAGAGAAGAGCCAAGCCCAGGACCAGCCAACAAAGCCCTCTTGAGTTTCACAACTTAAACTGAGTCTCTTCTATCTATGAGACTTCCTGTAATCTATTTCATGCTCTAAATTCACCTCCATTAGCTCATTGGATTACTCACAACTGTGATAAATGGGTAAGACAACTGGCATTATGTCCATAATTGTTGTTATTTAGTCATTTTTGGTCATTCAACTCTTTGTGACCCATTTTGTGGGTTTTCTTGGTAGAGATTGGAATGGTTTGTCATTTCCTTCTCCAGTTCATTTTACAGAGGAAGAAACTGAGGCAAACAGAGTTAAATGACTTCATCAGGGTCACACAGCTAATAAGTATCTGAGGCCACGTTTGAACTCAGTTATTTCTGACTCTAGGCCTGCTTCTCTATCCACTGCACTACCTAACCATCCCATGTCCGGAATACAGATGCTCAAATAATGAGGTCACATGGTAAGAATTAGGATCTGAATCCAGGTCCTCTGATTCCAGTTCCAGCTCTCTTCCCCCTGCGATACCTTTTAATTGGATTCAGTAAATGTTCATTAGGAAAAAAAGTTTAGGAGAAGGAAGGAGCAGTTTGATTTCTTATCAAGTAGATAAAGAGACCATCTGGAGACATCTGCTGCAAATAGGAATGCCAGGATTTGGAAGGGAAGAAATACAAAGAATTGAGTGAGTAGTGATGCACAGTGGTGGTAAGTCTGTTGCCTATTCAAAGTACCTTTTAAAACTGTACCCATTTTATCACATAAAGAAAATAGCAGTGTGTTCTCTAATGGCAAGGAGGTGAGTGGAGGTAAGAGAGGAGGAGGAAGAGATAGTTCATTATGGTAAAGTATTTCCCTTCTCAGGACTTCCAGGTTATAGACTCATTGAACTCTAACTTTAGAATTCAAAAGTCATCCAATTCAACCCCCTCATTTTCCTTGTGAGAAACTGAATCCTAGAGAGGTTAAATAACTTGCTTGAGCCCACCTATGTTTGTCACCATCTTTAAGGCTCCTTCACCTTTAAAGAACAAGGAATTTACAATGAATGTTACTAAAGCCATTCTTAAGTTACCAAAAGATTCAGGCTGGAGAGTTTTACCCTATATCACAAGGCCTTTGCCCATTTTGGAAAATAAGTCCATTTCTCTTCAAGATAATATGAAATGTCTTCTGATAATAAACAGTTGTTGTTCAGTTGTGTCTGACTCTTCATGACCCTATTTGGGGTCATGAAGACTGGCAGAGATGCTGGAGTGGTTTAACATTTCCTTCTCCAGCTCATTTTAGAGATGAGGAAACTGAATCAGACAGGCTTAAGTGACTTGCCCAGGGTCACATAGTGAGTAAGCGTCTGGGGCCAAGTTTGACATGATTTAATAATTTAATGATTTAACGATATGATTTAATAATTGCCATTAGATATAGCCATGAAAAATTTTATTGCTGACCTCATTGTGGGCTAACCTGCTACCACCCAAGGCAATTTATCTCACTCTTGGCCAGCTGTAATCGCTAAGAATCTGTCCTTATATCAAGCTTCAATCCCAATCTCAGGAACTTCCACCCATTTGCCTTGGTTCAGTCCTCTAGGACCCAGAAGAAAAAGTTCACTCCCTTTTTTATGTGATAGACTTCCTGAGGCTCTTTATTATTTTCTTTGACCTCCTCTGGATGTGCTCTGGCTTCCTAATGGCACTCAGAACTGAAGGAAATATTCCAGGTGTAGTTTGACTAGAGGAGAATACAATGTGACTATTATTACACTATTCTTAGGCATTAAGCTGAATGAAGCCTAAGATGCAAAGGTTCTTTTGGTTGCCAAGTTTATATTAAGCTTGAGATCTGCTAAAGCCCTCAGATTTTTCATATTATTTTCTATCTAGCAACACCTTCCCTAATATATCTAATACTATATTCAATTATTGTCAATAATAAAATTTTATTGACTATTTATGTGCTTAGAAATTTGCAAAGCTTTGCATTTGGAACAAAATGTGTGTGTGTTCATTCATCTGCATGTGCATGTGCATAATGAATTTATATGTGTTTGAGTGGTTATGTTCTTGGTAGCTAGGAGATAGAGTGGAAAATGTAGAATTTGGATTCAGAAAGATCTGAGTTCTAATTCTGATTCAGACACTTAATACCTGGGTGATTCTTGGCAAGTCGCTTAATCTCTATCCCAACTTCACTTTCCTCATCTGTAAAATGAGGATAACAATAGTACGTACTTTTGAGAGTTCTTTAAATTAATTTTTAATTTTTTAACTTTAAAATTATTTTTATTTTTAAAATTAATTTATTATTTTAAAATTTTTAATTAACTTAATATTTTATTTTGCCACCGATTACATGTAAATACAATTTAACATTCATTTAAAAATTTGAATTCCAAATTCTTTCCCTCTCTCATGCCCTTCATTGAGAAGGCAATCAATTTGATATAGATTAATACATGGGCAGTCATGCAAAACGTATTTCCATGTTAGTCATGTGAAAAAAAAGACAGACCAAAAAAACAAGAAAAATAAAGAAAGTTGAAAAAAGTATGCATCAATCTACATTCAGACTCCACAAGTTCTTTCTCTGGAGATGTATAGCATTTTTCGTCATAAGTCCTTTGGAACTCTCTTGGATCACTGTATTGCTGAGAAGAGCTGAGTCATTCACAGTTGATCATTGTATAATATTGCCGTTATTGTGTACAATGTTCTCTTGGTTCTACTCATTTCACTTTGCACCAGTTTGTGCAAATCTTTTCAGGTTTTTCTGAGAGCATACTGCTCATTTAATGGTTGTCATGAGGAACAATGAGACAACATCTAAAAGCACTTTATAGACCTTAAAGTGCGATATAAATGATAGTCATTGTTGCCATTATTAGTATTATCATTGTCTCTATCATTTTCATCCTCCTTACCATCATCCTCAATGAATTTATAATAACTTTAGGGTTAGAGAACACACTGCAGTTCATTGTGTTTGAGAATCAGATGTGAGTTTAAGTGTAGATTCACCTCCTTGCTGGTTGTGTAACTTTGAGCAAGTCACTTGCCTCTGTGGGCCTCAGTTTCCTGATATGTATCATGAGGAGAATGAACAGGATGATTTCTATGCTTGATTCCAGTTCTAATTCTGATGAATCAATTCTATTATTTCACATGTTATAACAACCTAATAAAATAAGGTACTATGTGACTAAATACCCGAATTATTACACAGTTCAATAACCATTTACTTGAGTTTTGTAACGTGTCATAGTAGGTCAGAAGTATGTATTTGTGGCTAGAGCAGTTATCAAGCCAGGGCTTGATGGTCGGGGCAGTAAATGACTTGTACCTTGAAGAACAGGTAGGATTTGAAGAACTGGAAATGGAAGACATAATAAAACACATTGTAATTGCCAGCTGGCATATAAATGAACACTTTTGGCCTTCTCATCCACACTTACTTTGCATATAGTAAGTAATAAAGTTTTATTGATGATAATGACTCCAAGGATCTGCAATTTTATAAATGTAGGTACTGAATCTACTAATGAAAACAACATCCTCTCCAAGCCTTATGAAACAGTTTCATGAGTTTCTGCTATTTTAATACTTGGAGGTCATCCCTTTAAAGATGAACCTCTCTACTTGATAAACATGGTCCTCAAAGAGAACACACATAGTTCAGTCATAGGTCCACACTCCAAACACATCAAGGTCAATGGAACCTGTCAATGCTTGCATTCCATTTCCATAACCACGGAAGTTCAGCAACATCTCCATACCTTGATGACGTGGCAGGGCAGGATTTCACGAGAAGATCCATCCATCAATCTATATAGATATGGATCATATACAAATATAAGCTATTATTATCAATGAGAACATTTCAAACAGGAGGAAGACAAGAGACAAAGGCATGAAATTGTTGTGTGGTTGGGGCAGGGGGTGGAGTGGGCAGTGAGAAGACAGCCTCTGTGGATCAGGGACTGTGGATTGGGGAACAACAAGAAATAAATTTAGCTCTGTAGGATGGGACCAGGCTGTGATAGGTCTTCAATTTCAGCCTTCAGAGTGGATGTAAATCTTTGAAATTCTCTGTGACTAAGGAAAGCTCATACAAGATTGCCAATTTGTATCATCTCAATACTTTTAATTAAGGTATAAATTCCAAGGAGCACATGATCTCACTCTCTTCTTTTGAAAATATGATTGGTAATTGTGTTGGTCTTAAGACTTAAAAAAAATCTAATTAAAACTAGAAAAAAAAAAGAAAAGATTATTTCTCTCTCAGTTTTGTCCTTTCCATGGACCAGATGTCAGGGAAAGTGTTTATTTGTTGAAGGGAGAGATAGGGCTATATTTTTCTTCTTTTGGAAGGAAATCATTGATGTCAGGTGTGCCTGGGTGTTTGGTTCAAGTTCAACTTTGATGACATGAATACCCGCTTAACAGTGGGAGTGGTATGTGAGTAATGGAGGGTGAGCTTAATTCACCAGGGAGTACTTTGCCTGCATAGTCACAATTATCAACCAGCTTATCAGTACACTGATAGATAAAATGAGGCTTATGAAGTTGTCTCCAACATATTCAATAGTAACAAGTAACATAAATTTCTAATATCTTTTCCAGAAGCGCAGATGAAAGATATATGGACTTGGAAACAGTCTCTTGGCTTTACCATTTACTAGCTAGGGATTCCATTGGCAAGGTCACTAAACATCTTAACATCAATATCCTCTTCTGAAAAGTGGGCACAGTAATCATTATCCTTCCTGCCTCACAAGGAGAGAACTGGATTTTTATGTGATAATACCTGGGTTCAAATCTCAATATTCCCTCTTAACTAGCTATGTGATTTTAGGATCACACATTTAGAACTGGAAACATATTTCAACATAACATAATGCAGCTCTTTGATCTTACAAATAAAGAAACTGAATCCAGAGCATGTGTGACTTGCCCAAAGTCACACCAGTAAAAAGTGACAAAGCTGGCTTCTCTTCTTATACCAAATCCAAAGTCCTTTGCCCTGCTTCACAGCTGCCTCCAAAGTCAGGTCACTTCATTTCTCTGAACCTCAGATTCCTCATCTGTAAAATAGGAAATGGGACACAATAATCCCCAAGATTTCTTTCATTTTGGATATTATATGTTTTATGGGGAATGCTATGAAAATCAAAGTGAAATAATGTATATGAAAGCTCAAAAGCTATAAAGAGCTATTCTAAATTAAGGTAGAAGAATCTTCAAAAGTATTAATTTGATTTTAAGGATCCATCCAAATTGAAGCATGGGGCATTATATAATTTTGTTGAATGAACAATCCTCTTCCCCTGGGAATGGATCTGAGTCCAGAATCCATTGGCCACCACAAGGTATGAAGTGCCTCTAAAAGCCAAATCAACATCATTAACTTTCACTGGATGGAGATGAGGCAGCCCCTAGGTAACTTTCTCAAACTTCTTCCATTCATAGATGACACAGCTGGGTAGAAATTAGTCTCTAAAAATACTTTCACACAACCTGCTTGTTTTCTAGTCACTGTCTGCTTATGTTATGCGCATTCCATCTGTCAATAGATATGAGTCACACATTCGACCTTTCAGTTTCACTTGCGCACATAAATTTCTTCCAATTTCCTGTGAAACAAACACTTTTAACTCTTTAGGGTCTTGTCATTGCCCACATGACACCTTCCAGCGATTCAAAGGCCCAAGGAAGCCCTCAAGTGTATGTGTTAAGTAGTAAGAGCCTCATCTTCACTGTGGAACCCTTTATCATAGCAATAGATTCCATTTCCATTATTTGACAAGGACAACCACACACACACACACACACACACACAAATACATTTAACAACCATCAAAACAACAATAACAAAAAAGGAACAGATAGAGCCAAAAGACTTTCCTTGACATTGGCTAACAATGACAAAATGAAATAGAAAATCAGATGCCACCTTGGACATCCATCCATCAATGAAAACCTTCCATCCTCAGAATGAAAGAGCTCTCTGTGTCTCTGTCTCTGTCTTTGTCTCTGTCTCTGTCTATCTGTCTGTCTCTCTTTCTCTCTTCCTCTTCTTTTTAAACAATTGTAGTGAAAAAGTCCTCCAAACTCCATCAGGGAACTCAAAGTTCATGCTCTGCATAATTGGGACATGACTAACTGCTTGAATAAAATCATCCAATCTCATTTCCTTTCCAACTTAACACAATGAGTAACCCAAGGTAGAAAGAGACAGCAACAGGAGAGGATCATTACTTTATGGAATTTAGCAGGAAAAAATGATTTAAAGCTTTCAAGAGTCCCACAATTTGTGTTTTTAGATATAAATAGGTAAAAAGAGACATTACCTAAAGCCTTTTAATTGCTGTAAGTTTCTTTTTAAACTTATGACTGAAAAAGAACAGAGTCATAACTAGGATAGGGTGCCTGGAGCTTTGTCCAAGGGTGCCAAATTTATAAGGATGATTAAGTATCTGAGCTTCATAGAGAAAATATATTTTAGCAACTAGTTCCCTTACTAACTGGGAATTCCATTGATAAAACTATTTAAACTCTCTGAGTTTTAGTTTAATGTTATAATGGACCTTGGAGGGGGGCATCAATTCTAATCTGTACCTGAAAAACCCAAAATATCTATGATGCATAGTTATCCAGGTTTTCCTGAAGATGTTTAGGTAAAAGCAGCCTGTTACATCCTAAGGAAGATCATTCACATTTTGTATCACTTTCACTCTTAGGCTATTGTTTCTTAAATGCAACAAAAGAGGAAGAACATTTTTAAGTTGGATGCTATCCCATGTAGTAGGCTAAAATGTATTCCTCCATTCTTCCACTCTCCATTCTCCCTCCTGCAAGCTAAGGGCCTGTCTTGATAGCTTTAAAGAATGAAAAAGGCATCCACTGAGCAGGTAGTATGTACCATGTGTTTTTGGAGATAAAAATACAAGAAAGCAAGACAACCCCTACCCTTAAGTATTTATGTAGTGCCTACTATATGCCAAGGTACTGCGCCAACATGTTTTAAAAATACCTCATTTGATCCTCACAGCAACCTTGTAAAGTAGGTACAATTATCTCTATTTTATAGTTGAGGAAACTGAGGTGTCTTTTCCAGGGTTACACAGTTATTAAGTGTCTGAGGCTAGATTTGGGGTTCTCCTAATCCCAGACCCAGTGCTCTATCTGCTCAACCCGTTGCCTCTATAAGAACCTTAAATTCTAATGGGAAAGATAAATATAGAGAAGGCCAAGAAACGATGTTTTGGATAGGGAAGTTACATGGTGAATAGCATCATAAGGCAAGTGATTGACATAGTGGTAACCTTTTGTGAGTATGAAGGATTCTACCCTGTCCCCTTACACATATAGGTGAAGTCCTGGTCTCTCACTCCTTAGCTAAAGAAGTGCTTAGTACTCCTTTCCCCGGATACATACATACATACATACACACACACACACACACACACACACACACACACACACATATACACACACACTGGAATTTGTGATGGCATAAAGGTAATTAGTAACAGATAATTGATACAAAATAAATGTTTGCTTGTCCCAAAACTCTTCTGTCCTAGGGGTCATGTAGAATGGGAGATATATTAATAATGCCTCCCCTTAAACCCACTTTCTGCCTTTCAAGAATATGAATCATAAGAAAGTTGAAATAATCAGTCAAAAAGCATAAATTAAGTACCTATCATATACCAGGCACTGTGATAGATCCAGGGATGCAAAGATAGAGACTGAAACAAATCCTGCCATCATTATCATCATCACCATCATCAAGCATTAAGTGCCAAATACGTGCTAGGCATTGTGCTAAGTTTTGATGATAAAAATGAAAGACAAAAACATAGCCTTTGCTCCAAGGGATTCACATTCTAATAGGAAGAAAGAATATGAAAACAATTATAGTCTTATGAGAAACATACGGTGTAATTACAACTAATCTGAGAGAAGTCCCTAGAGTTGGGGGGACTGGTAGGGATTCCTACAAAAGTTAGAATTTGAGATGATCTTGAGGGAAGCCACAAAAGTGAGGTGATGAAGGGGAGCATTTCAAATATGAAAGATAGTCAGTGCAATGACAATATCCACTCTAACTTCCAAGATCTGTCTTCTGGAGCCCAACAAAAGAAGGTCAAAACATTTTGTTTTTTGCATTTGCTGACATTTATCTATTCCTCCTCTTTTAGTCTTTTGGCCATTTCAATGCCCCAAAGTTCATTAACTTAGAATGTTTTTTTTTTGCAAGGGAAGGGAAAGGATGAGAAAACTCAAGTTAGCCAGATTGGCAAAGAGCCCAGAAAAGAGATTCCACAAATGCTTATAATGATTATAATGGGAAACTTCCATATGTCTCTCTTCCTCCCCTCTCCCTAATACAATTGGCCTTCCCCACTTATCCAAAATCTCCCTCTCCATCCTGGACTCCTATTACCCCTAACACTAGGGAGAAAGAAAAAAAAAGAAATATCTCCATAGCCTGTAATCTTAGAGTTCCCCTCTCAACAGTGGAGGCCAGGAGAACCAAATCCCAAAGACTAATAATTATAAGCATTATCTGACAGAATCAGGGTCCACAAACATCTTTTTAGACTACAACAAAGAGGCAAAATTAATAAGATGAAACAAATGAAAAGTTTTACCCTCAGGTCCAAAAAATCAATTGCAAAATTACTGGATGAGGGTGTTGGATTGAAAACATTTCAGATGCTTTCCCTTTTAAAATGAAAATTCCTTGAAGACTGGAACTTTCACATTTTATCTTTGTATACCTAGTACCTAGACCAGTGCCTGAAATATAACAAGTGCTTAATAAATGTCTTTTTTGTTGTTGCTGCCGATTGCTCAATTACAATCTCAGGTGAATAAATAGTGTAACATCATGTCAAGAAAGTAAGCAACATATGAATCTCTATTATTGATAGAACAATTAATGTCTGGAATGAAGGGGATTCTGGTTCCAATATAGTCTATCTTGCTCAGACTTCTGCTTTAGTACTGTATTTAGTTCTTGGGGTTATACTTTAAAGAAGAAGTTGTGCCCAAAGTAGAGTGATAGGATGATAAAATTGGAAATTATGGGAAAAATAGGATTGTTTAAATGACCTGAAGATATGTATTTTGAAGGTCAGAAGAATTAGGGAGAAAGATAACTCTCTTCAAGTATTTGAAGGACTATCGCATCAAAGAGAAGTGAAACTTGTTCTTCCGGGTCCACGAGGAAGGTGAAGAAAAGGAGATTTGGGTGTATTGAAGGAAACCCCAAACTGCCTCAAGAAGCAGTGGGTTCTGACACAGTGGAAGAGAGGCGGGAATGACCATGTGTTAATCATGCTGTGCAGATAATTCTTGGTCAGACTTGAATTAGACTAGACACAGAAAGGAAGAGCAGCAAAAATTCCAGTAACTTATTGTGTAGGTCTTTGCTTTGTGCATGCTAATGCCTAATTTTTTTTCAGTCCTGGTCACGTGGAGCAGTTCATATTTTCATGGATGCACTAATAGAAACTAAAATAACCAAGAATACTTATAGCATTTCTCTCAACTTTGCATACCAAATTCGTCATTCACATGAATGTACCTTTTTCTTTCTTTTTTTTTTGCAAATTATTTTTTATTCTTTTAGGATTTTATTTTCCCCCAGTTCCATGTAAAAAGAATTGTGAAAATTTGTTTTTTAAACTTTGAATTCCAAACTCCCTCCCTATCCCCCATCACTGAGAAGCAATTTGATATAGGTTATACATGTGTAGTCATGCAAAATATATTCATAATAGTCGTATTGTGAAAGAAAACATAGACCAAAAAAAAGTCAAGAAAAACAAAGAAAGTAAAAAAGTATGCTTCAATCTGTATTCAGACACCATCAGTTCTTTCTCTGAAAATAGATAGCATTTTTCATCATAAGTCCTTCGGAGTTGCCTTGGATCATTGTATTGCTTAAAATAGCTACGTCTTTCAAAGCCGATCATATTGAAATATTGCTATTATTTTGTACACAGTACATTTCATTTTGCATCAGCTCATGTAAGTCTTTCCAGGTTTTCCTGAGAGCATCCTACTCATCATTTCTTATAGCACAATAGTATTCCATCACAATCATCACAATTTGTCCAGCTAGTCCCCAATTGATGGGCATACCTTCAATTTCCAATTTTTTGCCCCTAGAAAAGAGCTGCTATAAATATTTTTTGTATATATAGGTCATTTTCCTTTTTTTTATCTCTTTTGGGATATAGATCTTATAGCCCTATTGTTGGTCAAAAGGTGTGCATGTTTTTATAGCCCTTTGAGCATAGCTCCAAATTGTTGTACAGAATGTTTGAATCATTTCACAACTCTACCAGAAGTGCATTTATGTCTCATTTTTTCCCACATCTCTTCCACCATCCATCATTTTCACTTTCTATCCTATGAGTCAATCTAATAGGTATGAAGTAGCACCTCAGAATTGTTTTAACTTGCATTTCTCCAATCAATAGTGAGTTAGAGCATTTTTTTTCATGTGGCTATAGTTAGCTTTGATTACTTCATCTGAAAACTGTTCATATCTTTTGATCCTTTACCATTTGGGGAATGGCTCTTGTTTTTATAAATTTGATTCAATTCTCTATATGTTTGAGAAATGAGGCCTTTATTAGAGAAACTTCTTTCAATTTTTTTCACAGTTACTATTGCTAACTGTATTTCCATCCATCCTATCCCCCCCATTTATTCTATTCTTTCTTCTTTCACCCTGTCCCTCCTCAAGTGTTTTGCTTCTGACTATCCTTCACCCAATCTTCCCTCCCTTCTATGATTCCCCTTTCTCTTATCTCCCTCCCCTCTTACTTTCCTGTAGGTAAGATAGATTTCTATTCCCAAGTGAGTGTGTATGCTATTCCCTCTTTGAGTGATGAATGTACCTTTTTCATCCCTTTTCTTCTAAATCTCTTCTCCTGACCCTAAGACCTCTCTGTATCACTGATCCCAAGGTCCTATATGCCAAAGAATTTTAGAGTTTTGTTTGGAATTTGATGAAATCTAGTCAATGCTTGAAGTATTTTTGTACTAATGGGGCCCTGTAAGATAGAGAGCACACACACAAAAGAAGTAACACTGGTAGGCAGCTATTTGAAGTTGGGAGTTTCAATTTACTTAAATGGAGTAGGGCCTCTCTAAGGTCCCAGGAAATCTCGGTGAAATGCAAAGAGTGCTGGATTTGGAGTCACAAGACCAGAGTTCAAACCCTGACTTTTCTACTTGTTTTTCTCTGACTATGCACATGCCACTTAGATCTCTCTGAGCCTCAGATTCTTTATTTGTAAAATGGTAGAGTTGGATCCAGTGGCCTTTCAAATCCCTTCTGTCTTTATATTAATGATACTATGATTCTAATTATAATCTAGATGAGATTTTAGTGTACCCAGGTGAAATTTCAAGTGATAAATTTCACTGTAATGGAATGTTCTCTTTGGTTCTAAAGTGTTCAAAATTGGTATAAAGGTAATTATTATGTGGGAAAAGAATGCATACAGCCAACTCCAAAGTATGATGTGACAAGTACTATAGGTCTACTAAAGTTGAAATATCTCCACCACCAGCCTTCCCCATTACCTACATTTTCCACTAAAAGGAGACTTCATGTCATCTGAAGAGTAGCACATTCATCAGCTTAACTTGTGCCCTAAGGAAACCCAGAATTTACCACCTCATCTTTATAATTAGCAGAAATTTACTAAAATGATCCATGCCTATTACTTTGCACTATCATTCAGCCCAATGCAGTAGTTCTGAAAGTGTGGTTCATGAGGCCTTGGGGATTCCCAAGAATGTTTCTAGGGGTTCATGATGTCGAAACCATTTTCATAGCAATACCAGTATTCTATTTATATAACCCACATAAACAAAAGTTTTTTGAGGCCCTCAATTATTTTAAGTGTGACAAGACTCTGAGACAAAAAAAAAAAGTTTGAGAACTATTGATCTAGAGAAATTGGAACACTTTCAAATCATTGCCTCATAGAACTAGAAGGCACATAATCAACAGGCCGAAGATCTAGAACTGAAAGGTTAATATGCCTCAGAAGCCAACTAATCCAACTTCCTCCCTTTTATAGATGAAGAAACTGAGGCTTTAAGAGGCTGAAGGAATTAAACAGTCAGCCTGCTAATGTCATAACTGGGTCTCGAGCTTATCTTTAAATCATAATATCAAATATTTGGAGATAGGAGGAGCCTTTGAAATCATCCAATCCATAGGTTCTCAAAGTGACTGATAACACCCCCTGGGGGCACTGGAATAATATCTATGGGGGCTGTAGTAGCCTTGGGCACAATTGAAAAGCATTGAATAAAAAAAGGGGGTGGTGGAATCATAAGGAAAGAAGAGAACAAATTTTTGAAAAACTATTTGTACATGTTTCATCTATTGTACAACAGAGTTAAAATTATAGTGATTACATTATTTTCCAAATAAACATACAAAATGCAAGTTATAACCAATCAGTGGTCAAGTACGCGAACAGGTCTTAACAAGCAAGTGTTGGCAGGCAAGCCTGTTGCACATTGTTGGGAAGTTCAGCATGCAGCAGTAGGAATATGTGTGTGTAATGCCTTGTTTACAATATGATACTATATATATATATATACACTATATATACATGACAAAATGTTGCATCATCAAAATTTCAATGCAGGAAAAAAATACAATTTTACTATAAATTATTAAATTTAAGATGTGTCATTTAAAATATTTAATTTTTTTGGAAATGACACAATTTTTTTTTAAAAATGTTAAAGGGTTAAAGGAAGTAGTTTTCCAGGAGTGTGCTGATAAATTTCTTTTTTTAGAAAATAAGTTTGGGAACCTCTGATCTACTCCAATGCCTTCATTTATAGTCAAATAAACTGAGACTCAGGAAATCAGACTTAGTGTCTTGTCCAAAGCAGATAGTGGTAGAAGGAGGATTTGAGATCTGTTCTCTCACTCCAAGTCTAGAACCCCTCTGACTCAAAGTCTAGTATTTTTTTTCCTTCCTTCCTCTCAAATAAAGTAGAAACAATAGGGAATGTGGAACTTAGTCTAAATAAGGTGAACATAAATATGGAGAACCCTGAGTGTCCAGGTATAAGAATGACGCTGTTGGGTGTCTGGGGAGAGAAATCCAAAAGAGCAGTCAAAAAACTCGGAATACGGAAGACTAACTGATAATCTGGGATACAGAACAGACCCCTAGACTTTATATATATTCTCTTTCTCCCAGGTATAATGCATTTTACATCATTTCATTTCAACAGTGCCCTGCTATTTAGGTATTGAAAGAATCAGCCAATCTATTGGAGGAAAAATACATAATGGAAAGTAAAGTCTTAGAAATGAAATTATTTCATTGGATTAAAAATATCTGGTACTTACTGCAATTCTTCTTTGGTTCCATCAGCTTATTGGGTTCAGGTTGTGGTTCATTCTCACCTTGTCCTGTGCAACTCTTGTCCACATCTTTCCACAAATTCTCCAAAGAGGATCTATCCAAGGTACTGGAGGCCATATTCTGGCTGATACCTGCCAGTGGGGCACCAGGGCTATTCTAACTGTTGTCTCTTCCTCTTGCTACATCTCTCTTTTATCTCCTTTTCTGGTCGAAGATACACTTGATATCTTTTAGGCCACTTCCCACACACAAGTCGTCATTAGTAATGTGCTGCTGCTTCTTTACACCCACCATATGCCTTTCTATTGTCCTTTGAGTCGCCAACTATTCTGATTCATCAGAGATTGTGGTGTTGCATGATTTCACAGTCATGTAATATCACTAGGAGAATATCAGTGTTAAAAAGATGGGTCTTTCTGGATCAAGGGATTTAGACATGGAATGAAATGAAATTATTGGAAATAAGTCTTTTTTTAATTATTATTATTAAAATGCTTACTCTGCTCCAGGCACTATGTTAAGCACTAGCAATACAAATATTATAAGCAAGCAAGGTAATACCTGACCTCAAGGAGCTGACATTCCACTAGAGGAAGAAAATATATGTAGTTAGAAAGAGGTTAGGAATGTCTTGAAAGGATACAACAAGGATGACTTTAATGATTGGGAAGTGGATGGTAATCTGGGTTCCAAGTAAGGAATGCAATGGCTCTCTTATCAGAACCCAGCATCTAACAGTCTAAGTTCTTGTGGGAGAAAGATAGTGAGAAGGTTCAGAGTGTATGATACTTGGTTTGGAAATGACTGGAGAATACATGGTGACCTGGTTTCCTGGAAAGGCTGGGCAAAGATTCACTCACAGCCCAACACTCTAGGGATAGAGTAGAAGCTCTGGTGGAAGTAGTAATGAAGACTGTAAAAGCCTTTTTTTGAAATGGTTTGAATGTGATAGAAGGTACCTTAGAGAACATCTAGTGCAGTGATCCTCAATTTTTTTGGTCTCAGTTTCCCTTTATGTTCTTAAGAATTATTAAAGACTGCAAATACCTTTTGTTTATCTGGATTAAAACTATCAGTATTTACTATACTATAAATTAATATATCTTAGCATTATTATGAAAGTAGTTTTGACCTCAGAGCTCTCCTGAAAGGGTCCATGGACCTCACTTTGAGAATTACTGATCTGGTCCAACCTCTTAATTTTTTCAGAAAGATGGCCTGAGACAGCTGACAAAAAATTGTCCTCATTGACAGAAAATTAATAGCCAGGATTCAAACTCAGTTTCCCCTAACTCCAAATCCAGCATTCTTGCCACTATAATAGTTTGACTCTGATGGATCATGAGCCTGTCTCAATGAATTCAGGCTGATCTTCAAATGACTGACACACCCTCCACCTGTAGGCTGGCATTTAACATTTTCCAACTTGGTCATCTTGTACAAAATTGACTCTCTACACAGACTATTGTCAACTCCAGGGCACAATAAAAAAAAAGGAGGAGGACTTTAATGGTGACCACTATTATGCTAGCTTTGGGGTGGAATAGGATTTGTGTAGCATGCATTCATTTTGAATCCAACTAAATTGTAATACATTTAGTCTCTAGGTTGGGAATAGGACAGCAACATAGCACAGTGTAAAAACCATTGAATGTGGAGTCTGGGGACCTGAACTTGAACTCTAGCTCTGCCACTCAGGTGTCAATTGATCTTAGACAATTCACTTATCCTCTCTTGCCCTCATCTGCAGAAAAAGGAGCCTGGATTTAATGACTTGTGGGGTCCCTTCCAGCTCTAAATCTATGATCTTAACTGAAGGAAGAGCAGCATAAAGTATATAAAACTCTCCCATTTTTTGCCTTTTAGTAAGGCACTTACTTTTTTTTCTAGCACAATTTTAACCAACCCTTATTTAACATATTAAAGTGTAATACACTTGACAAGCATGATTTCCCTTATACCTCACCCCACCCTTTGAGGAAGAGAATCAAAGTATGATTACCTCATATTACAGATGAGAGAATTGAGGCTTATAGAAAGTAAGTTATATACATGTAGTAGCATAGCTATTATCTGTGTCAAAAGCAAGATTTTATCCCAGGTCTTTCTGACCGCAGGTTAAGTGTACACTTTTCTCAAACCACCTCACAAGAATGACAATTACTCTGTGTGTGTGTGTGTGTATGTATGTGTGTGTATAGGGAGTTGGAGGTGGCTTTCAACAAAAGATTCCAACAGTCAAGATAACATATCGCAGTATTTGACTTGTCTGTCTCTGCTTATGTGATATAATGGTGGTTTATCTTCCATCAGTGTCAGTGAAAGAGGGCAAAAATATTAGCTAACTCTGTTATCCCTCTCCCCATGCCAATCATAAGCAAACCAATAGAAGATAGGCTCTGTGATAGTTATGCTAATTACAACTTCCTTTTGACTCACTCTGCTTATGGAGAATCATCTTCTGACATGACTAAGACATAATAAAATAAGGCTTCAGAAACTATATTTTTTTCCAAATAGCCACCACTAGATGGTAAGCAGAGGAGCCATAAACGAAGACACCTGCAAAACAAATTTTCTTTCAGGATCAGAAGAAACATAAAAGGGCTCTAGGCTTTTAAAGAGGTAGCTAATATTTACATAGTAATTCATTTTGGAGCTTCCTCTTTTTTCCCTTTCCTTCTGATTAATCACCTATTAGTGTTTTCTAGAATTCCAACAGGGATCTACCTACCCACCAAGTAACTGTTCTGAAGTCACTGAGATTCAGAATGGAAACAATTCATGGAGTCAGTCAGAGAAAGCCTTGAGGGCAGGGTGGGGAGGTGAGGGGGACAAATGGCTTAGTCTGATTTCTACTTTGTTCAACCTTGATTCAAATGTCCCCTGGGAAGGCACTTTCTTGGAAGGAGTCATCATTTTGATATAATTTCCTACAAGAAAGTTTTCTTTTCAACTCACATTTTTCTTTCCTCACTTTTCTATAAAATCTCTCTGGTTTCTTTGTCATCCTGCAGAAAATATCCAGCTCACTTAATAGTAATTCCATAACATAGCAACAGCAGCAACAACAGCATAGCTGGCATTTATAAAACACTTTAAGGTTATACAAATATTATCTCATTTTATCCTCACAATAACCCTGAGAGACAAGTATGATTATTATCACCATTTGATAGATGAGGAAATAGAAGCAGAGATGAAGTGACTTGTCCAGGGTCACACATCTGTTATCTAAGGTCAGATGTAACCTCATCTCCTGACCACAGGGGCAGTTAGACGTCACAGTGGATCGAGTGTCCAGCCAAGAGTCAGGAAGACTCATCTTTGTGAGTTCAAATCTGACCTCAAATACTTAATAGCGTTCTGACCCTGGGCAAATCACTTAACCCTGTTTGCCTTAGTTCCTCTTCTGTAAATTGAGCTAGAGAAGGAAATGGCAAGCCACACCACTATTTTTGCCAAGAAAACCCCAAATGGGGTCACAAAGAGTTGAACATAACCAAAATGACCAAACGACTTCCTAACTCCATGTCCAATATCTTATCCACTGTACTGCCAAGATCTTTGTCATGATTTTAATTATTCTTTCTCTTTTTTTATATTCATATAGTCTTGGGGGTAGCATAATTAGGTCTAAGTAGGAACATTGTGGTCATCCAGGCCAATCTTTTCATTTTACAGAAGAAGAAAGATAAGATACAAGGAGCTAAGTAATTTATCCAAGGTCATGTTGTCAGCGAGGAACAAAATCAGAGTTTGAATTTAGTTAGAACTACTATGATGCAAAGAGCTGTGATTGCTTCTGACTCTTCCCTGGTTCCAAGATTCTTCCTTTTCCATCTGGATTCTTTCTTCCTTGTTCCAGCCAATGTTAACGATTTTTCTTACCAATTCATCCTTCTG
>NW_020949548.1:288608-295765 GCF_900497805.2 Vombatus ursinus | reverse complement strand
CTCTTGGTCACATAGATTAATAGGATAGGGAGTTCAAGGGGACTGAAAAGGTCATCAATTCAAATTCCCAAATTTTCCTGTTGAGACCACATAAATAACAAGTGCTGGGATCCAACTGATGTTGAACTGTGCCACAATTATTTTCCAGTCACACAAATAACCAAGGTCTGACTATATTAATTTAAATTCATTAGGGTTTCAATTCCTTTACCACAGCTATAGGAAAATTAAAGTCAGCATTGGACCAATGTTACAGTAGGATCATGGTGCTCCAAAACATTTATCTGCAGAAAGAATATGCACTGTAAAAAGGGCCTTCATCACATCCAGTTTTATAGAACTGAATTCTATGACAAAGTCAATTCAAATGCAGTTTACTGAAGTTATGGCAGAATTTTTCATATTAATCAATTTGACCTCATCAATGTCTTTCTTGCAATAACTTTGACTGCAATTCAGTTTTATTCTATTTGCATTCTGAGCTTATTCCCCAAGCATGCTTGAGCCAAAAAGAAAAGTGTTTTTACCTCTTTGCCATCTTGATTATTGTGGTGCTAATGATTAAATCTGATTGACTTACATGTAAAATGACTATGCCTTTGGCTGTCAATTTAAATCTGGGCAGTTTTTGTGACATCTGTATTAATTTTCTCTTCATATAATTCCAATTCAATTTTTATAACTCTCAAGCTGTGATATTAGGATCAGAGTCCAAAGCTGGAAGGCTCAGATGTCATTTAATTCAATAGCCCCATTTTAGAGGTGATAGAACTGAGATGGGGGGGGTTAAATAACTTGTCCCATATCAGACAGTAAACATCAGAAGTAGGATTCACACTCATTTCCTCTGACTCAAGAGCCAATGTTCTTTCTACTGTGTCCTGCTGCCCTTGCTCTGATCCTATGATAAGAGAGGGGACAATGTTTAAGGGGAGCTACTTTTGAGAGGATAGCAATATTGGCTTTTCTCAGGAGTTTTAGAAAAAAAATGATGAAAACGTAGATTCTTTAAAATTCCTAATCCACTGTCCATGATCTTTCAGTTCCTTCATTCAATAAGCATTTATTAAGTATCTACTATATGTAGAGTACTGAGTTAGCTCTCCCTTCTCCCAAAGAGCTTATATTCCTCTGAATGTTTACAACTTTAACATAGATTAATAAACAATCAAATAAACAGGAGGAAAAGACATGAGATGGGTTCCAATCTTTATCCATAAGAGAAATATCCAACCTGATGAGATTATGCATGGATTGAAGCTTTTAAGTATATTTGAAGGGGTGGAGTCAAGACGGCAGAGTAAAAGCAGTGACTTGCTTGAGCTCTTCCAAATACTGTAAAAATGACTCTAAACAAATTCTAGAGCAGTAGAACCCACAAAAAGACTGAGTGAAACAAATTTCCAGCCCAAGACAACCTGGATGGTTGAAGGGAAAGATCTCTTCTGCCAGACTGGGAGACAAGCATAGTTCAGCACAGGCTGCCTAGGCAAAGACTGGGTCCAGCAAACCCGAAACAGGCCTCCAGGGACTGAATCAAGGGAAGCTGTGACAGTTTCCACACTTCTCAACTCACAAATGCCAAAGACAACTCAGAAAGTCAGTAGGAAAGGTCTGTTGGATCTGGGTGAGAGGATCATGGTCTAGCCATAACCCTAGTGCAGCCCCAGAGTGGTGGCCACAGTGGCAGCAGCTGCTTCCAGTGTTCTCAGCACACAGACAGTAGGGGTATCAAGCAGATGATCAGAGGGAGACTTCAGGGATCTCTTCGCTGATGCTGAGGCAGGATTCTTTTGATGTGCTTATGCTTGGATCTGGGTTGCAGTTCTGGGTGACTGTTCTAGGGTGAGGAGGAACACTGGTGTAATGGAGCTTGTGGTGGACATGAAGAGGGAATCCTCCTCACAGTTCCAAGGCAGAAAAAAGTGCTTGTGGTCACTCATACACCAGAACCCAAGCCAGGAAAGGAGTAAACACCTCACCTTTGATCATACCACCTTGGAAGAACTGAAAATTTACAGGTCCCTGAAAGTATCTCTGAAAACAGCTGCACAAAACCCCTGAAACTCGGGACAGTACATCCTCCACACTGGAAGCAGACCTCTCTACCTTAACAAAAAGTTTAAAATTCAGGTAATTGGTGGGGAACATGAGCAAACAGTGCAAAAAAAAAAAAAAAAACTCAGACCATAGAATCTTATCTTGGTGACAAAGAAGATAAAAACATACAACCAGAAGAAGACAACAAAATCAAAACTCCTACATCCAAAACCTGCAAGAAAAATATGAAGCAGTCCCAGGCCATGCAAGAGCTCAAAAAGGATTTTGAGAAGCAAGTAAGAGAAGTAGAGGAAAAACTGGAAAGAGAAATGAGAGTGATGCAAGAAAATCATGAAAAATAAGTCAACAGCTTGCTAAAGGAGACCCCCAAAAATACTGATGAAAATAACCCCTTAAAAATTAGCCTAACTCAAATGACAGAAGGTGACCAAAAAGCCAATGAGGAGAAGAATGCCTTAAAAAGTAGAATTGGCCAAATGGAAAAGGAAGTCCAAAAGCTCACTGAAGAAAATACTTCCTTAAAAATTAGAATGGGGCAAATGGAAGCTAATGACTTCATGAGAAATCAATAAATTACAAAACAAAACCAAAAAAATAAAAATATATATAGAACAATGAGAAATATCTGATTGGAAAAACAACTGACCTGGAAAATAGATCCAGGAAAGATAATTATTAAATGATTGGACTACCTGAAAGCCATGATCAGAAAAAGAGCCTAGATATCATCTTTCAAGAAATTATCAAGGAAAACTGCCCTGATATTCTAGAACCAGAAGGTAAAATAGAAATGGAAAGAATCCACTGATAACCTCCTGAAAGAGATACTCAACAGAAATATTGTAGCCAAATTCCAGAGCTTCCAGGTCAAGGAGAAAATATTGCAAGTAGTCAGAAAGATACAATTCAAGTATTGTGGAAACACAATCAGGATAACACAAAATTTAGCAGCTTCTACATTAAGGGAACCAGAGGGTTTGGAACATGATATTCTAGAGGTCAAAGGAGCTAGGCTTAAAACCAAGAATCACCTATCCAGTTAAACTGAGCAAAATCTTTCAGGAGAAAAATGGATATTCAATGAAATAGAGGATTTTCAAGCATTCTTGATGAAAATATCAGAGTTGAATAGAAAATGTGACTTTCAAATACAAGAGTCAAGTGGAACATGAAGAGGGATCAGCACAACAGGGTATCTGCCCTCCACATGGAGATTGATGTCTTTCCCAGACAAAAACATCTTTTTCTTCTTTCTGTAATTTGGCTTTCTGGAGACTCTTCCGTTTTCCTGAAGCCTCAAATTAACCTCCCAGAGTTACAATTAGAGATCTTTTGGTTAGAAAGGAGATCTAGCTAGACTATTATATTTTAAAAAATCAAGAAGTAATCAAAAATTCAAAGGAAATTTGTGGAGAAAGTTTTAGGTCAACTGGAAAACAAGCATTTGTATATAATATAGGGCACAGATTTGATACCTCAAAGGATAGACTTATCCTTTCATTTGTAGTGGTACCCCCCCCAAAGGTCACAATTTACATACTCCAATTCATCCTATGGGACTCATGACAAAGTACTTCTATAAATCTCCCAAAGAAAATTCATCTAATGTATTAGAAGCCATCTAGTACATCTGTTGAAATTGCCTGGGATTTTATTGCGCATGTGGGCTACACATTGGTTATTCTTCATTCTTGTTATAGAATTGACCCATGTCCTTTTCTGATCATACATTTCCCTACAGATATCCTTTATGTTTTCTATCTCCTGAAATTCTTCACTTGTTAGAATGCTGTAGCATACTCACTCTAATATATTCATAATTTGTATTTAAATGCCTCATGTATAGATGTCCAGAAAGATGTTCAATAGCTAAATTTGTCCAAATGGCTAATTGTTGTTACTTTTGCCATTCTTTGGTAACATTTTCTTAGTCAATTGTTAAATACTTATTAGAGGTGTTTTGATTAATCCATTCATTTTAGTTTTTACACATTTGGAGATTGTTTATCCCATTTTCTGTTATTCCCAAGTCCTCACTGGATATCTCTACTGCAAAGTCTCTCTATTCATTAAATTTGCTATTCTAAAATAAATAGATAAATAAATAAATAAAGTATATTTGGAAGCCACAGCAGGTTTTTGAGTAAAGGGCTGACATGATTAGTAGGATGTATGTTTAGGATGAACAAGAGGGAATGAGGTAGAATAGAGAGACTTTAAGGGGGCAGCTAGGTGGCACAGTGGATAGAACACTAGCCCTGGATTCAGAAGGACCTGAGTTCAAATCTGGCCTCAGACATATAACACTTAGTAGCTGTGTGACCTTGGGCAAGTCACTTAACCCCATTGCCTAACCAAAACAAAAAGAGAGAGAGAGAGAGAGTGACTTTAAGCAATGGAACCAATTGGGCAGCCATTACAAACACCCCTAGTGAAAGGAGATAAGGACTTCTTTTAGGGTGACTATAGTGAGAATGGAAAGTAGGAAAAGTTATTACACAGGTCCAAATAGCCAGGCTTAACCTGTGTGTGTGTGTGTGTGTGTGTGTGTGTGTGTGTGTGTATGTTTGTGAAGGAAAAGCTTGCCACAATATCTTTGAACCTGGAGATAAAGAGGATCATGGTGTCATCAATGGAAATAGGGAAGGAAGGAAGAGATTTTGAGGGAAAAAGTTAAAGGTACCGAAGCATGCCTAGCTCCTGGACAATACTCAAGAAAAGCCTTATAAATATTAGCCTGGATCTTAAGATTGATGTTAGAGATCAAATTTGGATGGCATCTGCAGAGAAGTGACTGTTGACAGTGTATAAGTAGCTGAGATAACTAGGAGAGATAGAGAGAGAAGAGAGAGATACAGAGAAAGGAGGACTGAGATTATAATCCTGGACAAAGTCACAATTTATAGGATAAGCTGAAGCAGGAGGTGAGAAACAAATAAAAAAAAAACTTGACAGGGAGACAGGACTTACAGATCCATCCTGTAGAAACAACTCCAATGTCATGAATGTCAATAATAGAACAAATAGAACACAAAGGTCAATTAATTTCTTGCAGTGAAGGGTATTATAAGATCATAGGTTAAGAACCGGATAAGACATTAGACCATTTAGTAAAGTTTCCTTGTTTCACACTTGGAGAAACTGAAACCCAAAGTGGTTAAGTAGATTAGAGAGTATGTATGGCATGCTCAATGTGACACAGAGGATAACTGGCAGTATTGGGATTTGAAGTTTGGTTTCTTGACTCCAAAATCCAGTATCATCTTCAATTCTGTGTCTTCATTTGAAGTCCAACTTGGGATTGACTCATGTTCTTGCCGCTGGCTATATGACTGGACAAATCAATTTCTTTGAACTTCGAATTCTCATCTGAAAAATGGGAATGATTACACTTGTGCCACTGACAGTGCAGGGTTGTGTGTTAGAAAAGTACTTTGCAAACCTTTAGGCACTATAAAAATGTGAGCACCGGTTCTTGGAAATAGACAAGTGTATTAACCCCATACAGATGTAAGAAGAGGAAGAGTTAATTCTCCTTAATTTTCAGGGTCTGCATCAACTTCCAAATGTCACTGCTTCACCCCCGATCTACTTAGTGGCTCAGATCCTGGAAGTGGGGGCTTGGGAGTGGGGGAGGTAGAAAGCAAACACTCTCTCTTTCCATGGCAGGTACAAAGTTAGCATATATGGCTACATGGCTGCATAAGAACATAGATGTAATCTGACTCTCCCATAAATGCTGGCAATCTGTTGAATGCTAAAGATTGTATAAATCTTAGCAGCTTTCCTGATGCTTCATACACAAGCAGCTGTTGTTTCTTGGTCGACTGGTTAAATATGCCGCACAATTTTCCCATGAAAAATCTCACCAAAGATGATTCCAGTAATTCTTCCCTTACATCACTGCTACCAGCTTCAGTTCTGCAAACATACAGAGAAAAGAAGCAAGTCAGAGATCTAAAGAGACTGCCTTGGACTTGGGGTCAGCAGACCCAGCTTCAAAGCCTTGCTTTATCACATGTCTACCCATGTGACCTTGGGCAAGTCGATTCAGTTCTCTGGTCCTCAGTTTCCCTGTATTTCAAATGAGGAAGGAGGCATTGATCATCTCCAACATCACTTCAGCTATGAAATTATTATGTATCTTCTTTTCATCTTTGGACATACAGTATGGTGTTATGGGGCAAGGGCATCATCGTGGAGTTGGAAGGGACCTAAAGACATCTAGATGATCCTGTACTGGAATAAAAATCTCCTTTATAGCATTTCTGATAAATGGCTAGCTACACTTTCCTTGAGTGAGGGGTCCCAATACCCCCAGAGGCAGCCCACTCCACTTTGCAGAGCTATAATTGTTAGTAATCGGTAGGCTTACATCGAACTTCAATCTACCTCTCTGTGTCTAAACTCATTGGTCCTAGTTTTGCCCTCTAGGGCCAAATAGAACAATTATGAATATTATTTTGTTAAATGTTATTACATTTTTTTTAAATTTAGATGTTTTAAATGGCCTCATCTTTAGAGCAAAACAATTCCAATTCCATCAATTATTCCTCATGTGACATGACCTGAAGGGCACTTTGCTATGCTAGCTGCCCTCCACTCCATGCTCTCTAACTCATCAATGTCTTTCCTAAAATTTGGAGCCAAAAATGTAGAAAGTGCCTTGGGAGTCAGGAGACCTAGACTCTAACTTCTATTCTGTAACCAGTATGATAAACAACTCTGCACAATAAATCATGGAACAAACAGATTTTTATTGTACACTTATTAAGTGCCAGATACTTCTTAGTATGGGGGAGAAGAGATATAAAGCAAGTAAATAAGAAGGAAAGGAAGGAAGGAAGGGAAAGAAAAAGAAAGAAAGAGAGAGAAAAAGAAAGAAAAGAAGAGAAAAGAAAGAAAGCTCTCTTTGAAACGTTGAAAGAAAAGAAAGGGATGGAAAACAAAAGGAAGGAAGAAAAAAGAAAGAAAGAACTCCTTTTGAAAAGTTGAAAGAAAAGAAATGGGGGGAAAGAAAGAAAGGAAGAAAGAAAGAAAGAAAGAAAGAAAGAAAGAAAGAAAGAAAGAAAGAAAGAAAGAAAGAAAGAAAGAAA
>NW_020949548.1:287118-288598 GCF_900497805.2 Vombatus ursinus | reverse complement strand
AAAGAAAGAAAGAAAGAAAGAAAGAAAGAAAGAAAGAAAGAAAGAAAAAAGAAAGAAAGAAAGAAAGAAAAGAAGGAAGGAGAGAAGGAAGAAAAATTAGCCTCATTTAAAAGATCTTATGTTCTAACAGAGAAGACAACACGTTAGTATCTTAATAAGAAAATATTAGATAAATGTAGAGGAGAAGGAAGGTAACCTTTGAGGGGAAGGCACTTAACTTGCATCTGGGGGACTAGGAAGTCGTTTAACTTTTCTAGACTTCAGATTCCTCTTCTACAAAATGATGATTTTGGACTAGAAGAGATCTAAATTTTATTCCAGAATTAATGATCCTAATTCTATTGTATAATTTTCATGAAGCTTTAATTGAGACAGCATGGAGTGGAAAGAACACTGCCAGGTTTGGAGAGAGAACTGAGTTCAGATTGCAGCTCTGACACTTACTAGCTATGTGACCATAAGCAAATCCCTAATACTCTCCAAGCCTCCCATTCCTTAACTGGAAAATGATGGTAATCATATTTCCTCTTACCTGTGTTACAGGATAGATTGCAAGGAAATCTTACAGACTTGTTATGAAGAAAGTACAGTGTGGATCTTAAAAGTGCTATAGAGATAAGAATTATTTATTGAAAATGCATTTTCTGCTAGATTTTCTGTTTCAATAGAACATGATGAATTAATGTAGCTTAGGCATGGACCTACAATTCTAATATTCAGGAGAATTCAAGGAACTAACTTTAAATGATGTTTGTATGTTTGGGAGGAAAAAAAAATGACAACATTTCGCCACCTGCAACTTCTGACTGAGTAAATAATGGAAAACATGAGAAATGAGAGTCTGTAACAACACACCAGCATCAGATGAGTAAAAGTAAACATAATGGAAAAGACATTCCATGAGCTGAGGATAGTTTAATTCAATGCAGTAAGCAGATACTGCACACCTATATATATACATGCAGTGCTAGGTGGTGGAATTACAATGGCAAAATGAAACAATCTACATTGTATTGCATATTCAAATGAAGGAGGCAACATGTATGAAGATGAGTAAATTCAAAATATGTGGATGTCAGTCCTGTATTTTCATTGGCATAAGAAACCCTGGCTCTGTTACAATCAAACCCTTGTCGTTAGGGCAGCTAGATGGCATAGTGGATAGAGAATCAGCCCTGGAGTCAGGAGGATCTGAGTTCAAATCTGACCCCAGATACTTCTTGACACTTACTAGCTATGTGGCTCTGGGTAAGTCACTTAACCCTGTTTACCTTGCCCCCCCCCAAAAAAAAACCCTTTATTTCAGGCTATTTTTGAGATGTTCTAGCCATGCAGGGGCAGGAAGAATCTGCACTGAGTTATTCTAGGTCCTTATAAGGTGAAATACCTTATAATTTTGATTAGTCTATGGGCTAAGTAATTTCTTAGAATGTTTGTTCGGGGTAGCTAGTTTAAGACAAAGTGTTTTGTTTTTTTTTTT
>NW_020949548.1:283920-287108 GCF_900497805.2 Vombatus ursinus | reverse complement strand
GTAACTGAGGCAGGATTCAAACACAGGTCTTTCTGACTCTAATTCTAGCATTCTATCCACTACAGCATAAAAGTACTGGAGCTTATTAAGCCATGAAATAATCAAAGTGTAATTGACTTGGACTAGTGTGCAGAGAAAAAAACAGGATGAGATTGGAGGATAACCAGTAGCATAATTTGACTGGAACACATTGTGAGAAGGATAGGACCTATCAAGCTCGGGGAACTTTGAGTCCTGGCCCAGTTACAACTTAAGTATCATTCAAGAAACTAACCCAGCCTAACTAAGCAGAGGCTTGTTTGTTGACAAGAATTGACCACCAGATGATATTTTTGGCCATAGAAACCCAGTAAACTACCTCCACAAACCACAGAAACAGGCACCACACATACATACCACATCCCTAGGTATACTGTGATCTGTAGAGGAAGTGGCCATCCCAGTGAAATCAGGGACCTTTTGGAACCAAGATGTAACTTTTCCCCTTTTTCCAGTGGTTCATTGCCAGCTCTGGGTGACCATCAGGAATATGAAGGGAGGGAAAGAAGCCAAAGAAGAAATGAACCATTGGTATTAAAATGCAAATGACATTGTTGGTTATAAGATGAATAAATACCATGAGTCATTCTTCCATAAGGATGGTTTAGGAACACATAATTTCTTAATTTAAAAATGGTATAGGTCAAAGTGCACTTTGCATAATCCTCAAATGAGACAATTAATCAAAGACCTAATTGATTTTGCCTTTCTTTTCCCAATCTATAAAGAATCAAGTTCATCCTTAGCAATGCATGGATACTGAAGGGGAGGGCCAGGGCACAGGGGGAATTTTATTAATATCAAAGCAGGAAAAGGCAAAACCACACACACACACACACACACACACACACACACAGAGGGAGGGAGGGAGGGGGAGTGAGAGAGAGAGAGAGAGAGAGAGAGAGAGAGAGAGAGAGAAATTGCTAGGCCAGGCTGAAAAGAAAAGGAAGCAGGGAATCCTAATGTTTGGATTGCACTGTTAATTACCCAGGCGGCATCTAATGAAATGTTAATTGCCACAGCAGAATGGCTGATGTAGTCAAGTTGGTCCAAAATCCACTGAGCAGGGTACAAAGACAGAAGCTCTCAGGGTGGGGAGGCCAAGGCTATTTCTGAAATGGAAACAATTAAAGGGAGTGATTATAGTTTGACCCATTTACTGATGTATGAACTTGGAATCTCCAGATTGCTTCAGAAGACCAATAACCTCTCCACAGCTTGAAAATATTATTTGGGATCATCAGATCTGCAGGCTGTGGCAGAGACGGATGCCCAGGCCCTTGAAACAGATTTATCTATTACTTAAATTAAAAATGTTATTAATGTCCTATATGTAGGGATGGCCTGCCGCCCAGATGGCCCACAATCATGACCTAAAGTTCATAGGCTTATTTAGTTTGGGTTTTGAACTTGTGGGTTTAACTGCATACATTTTTCTAATTTCTGGGTTTTATTAATAGTGGTATTTTTGGAAAGACAATTTGATTAAAGTTACATTATGGATTCCAATCTCAGTAATTAATAATGACTTTCAAAGACTTCTAAAAAAATACCGTATGTAAACAGAGCTTCAAATCATTCCTGTGTTGATCTCTGAGGGCAGACAATGCTATTTTGAATAGCTGACATTCAAATTTTCATATACTGCTAAGTAGCAGTGTCGAAACAGGCTTTCAGTGCAAAAGGGTTAGTTATGACTGTAAGAAAATTAAGGGTTACTTATTTTTAATCCTCTTTCTTATTTGGAATGTTTAAGTTATTTACTACTGTTACAGCCTAAAAAAAAAAAAAAACAACAGGGGGGCAGAGCCAAGATGGCGGAGTTAAAGCAGTGACTTGCTTAAGCTCTCCCCCAAACCCCTCCAAATACCTATAAAAAATGGCTCTAAACAAATTCTAAAGCAGCAGAACCCACAAAAAGACAGAGTGAAACAAATTTCCAGTCCAAGATAACCTGGATGGTTGATTGGAAAGGTATATCGCGGCAGGCTGGGAGAGGAGCACAGTTTGGTGTGGGAGTGCAGGCCGCAGCGACCCTGGAGCAGGCCTCAGAGGACTGAATCACAGGCAGCTGTGGCAGTTTCCAGACTTCTCAACCCAGGAACGCCAAAGACAACTTAGAAGGTCAGTGGGAAAAGTCTGTGACTGCGGTGAGAGAAGGAGCTAGGTTTCAGCCGCAAGGAACCACCACTGCAACATATAAGGAAGGTGCCATCTACACAATATTGCTTAGATGTGAAACAAATTCATCCCAGTGACCAGGTCTTTGAAAATGTCTTAATATTTGAGTAATTGCATAGCCAGGAGGCTGGCATCACAGATGTGAACTATCAAGAGGACTGCCTGAATTTTTTTTTCAGTTTTCACCCATTTCCTTTGAGAATGGACTTTGCTCTCCCATTGAATATAAGATGAGGTATATTTATCTTGTTCAGACTCCTGTTTGCCATGCATATATCACAGTGACAGTGACTTAAGATCATGGGATTCAGAGCAGGAAGGAATCTAGGAGACTGCTTACTTTTAAATCCTTCATCTCATAGATGAGGAAACTGAGGCACCGGGAACCCCTTGACTATAGCCAAAGTCATATAAATAGCTGGATATCCATTAAGTTCCTTCTAGTCTCAGGGTGATAGGTCATAGGATCATAGCTTTAAAGCTGGAAGGAACTGTTGAGGTTATTTTATTTTATAATTTATATCTTTCCCACTATTCAAGGTAAAGCTGGCATCTCCTCAGGATTCAGGAAGAGCCTATATAGAGTTTTCTCCTCTATCCTTTCCCAATGAGAGGAAGACAGGGATGTTAAATATGTGTACAGGAAGAGTAGAGACATCTTCCCCTTGCTGCCAGGGTGGGAAGTAAAGTGGTTCACCTAAAGGCACATATCTTAACTAGGAGCCTCCTGGAGAGAACTGATTGCAGAACACACACAGAGGTTGGCAATAGGGGAGGCAGAGTACCCCAGATGTAGCCTAGCCCCTTCACTGAAGTCTTAACTCCTAGCCCTGGGAGCATCCAGGGGTACCATCCAACTATAGATAGAAAATCATTTGATTCTTTCTCTATTGGAGTCAGCAATTACTGGATAAATGGATAGATGGATGGATGGATGGATGGATGGATGGATGGATGGATGGATGGAT
>NW_020949548.1:255471-283910 GCF_900497805.2 Vombatus ursinus | reverse complement strand
GATGGATGGATGGATGGATGGATGGATGGATGGATGGATGGATGGATGGATGGATGGATGGATGAATAAACAAATTTGTTGCTTATTACTTGCACTACGCTAAGCACTGGGGATAAAAATAAAACAAACAAGACAGTCCCTGCTCTTATGGAGCCCGTAATCCAATTGGGAGAGACAATATCCATAAGAGGGTTCTGCTATAGTAGTTTGATTCCCAAACTATTCTATGGTGGGAGAGGGGAAGAGGAAGAGGAAGAATCTGAAAATGTGAGAGATATTATTTTAATCACATTTATAACAATTGGTTATAGTTAAGAGTTTACCGTTTCAGTTCTGTTCCTTACCTCAGTCAATCCAACAATCAACCAGCAAGCATGTTTGTAGCATTTGCTAAGGGGGCAGACATTGTGTTTTTTTTTTTTTTTTTTTTTTTAGAATCTTGACCACTGAATAGTGAGACTTGAATAAAGGATTCCTAGTTTTCAGTCTTGGTTGAAGGAATGTAGAGATACTTAGTCTGGAAATGGAAGATGCACTAGGGACATAACAGTTATCTTCAAATATTTCAGATGTTCATGTGACGGAAGAAATTGACCTTATGTAGTCTAAAATGGTAGACTAGGATGAATGAATGAAAGTTTCCGAGAGAAAGAAATTCTTAAATCTTAGGGCTGTTCAATAGTGGACCCAATTATATTACTATATAATGTGTTCCCAGTCACTGAGAATATATAAAAAAGGGATGGATGACCCAACTTGTCTGGGATGTTGTAGAGAGAATTCCAACTTCAGGTTGGAAGTTAGCCTAGATGGTCCTGAAGATTCCTTCCTGCTTTGTATCCTATGAGTCAGAGGAAAAACAACACATTTTGAAACAGAGTTAAACTATAACAAATATCTGATCCAAGCAGGGCCTCACCTCAAAAATTCAGCCCCCAGTTACGTAAATTACATATTATTAATTTATAAACAACTCACTGAAAAGCTAAGACATTTCTTTTATTTAAAATTATAATTAATGTTTCCAATACAGTGAAACTGTGCTCCACAATTGAGGTTTGAATTGATTTCCCACCCACTGGAAACAATACTGAAACAGGGAAATCCATGAGAACTCCTAGGCAACGCTCACCTGCTTTTTCATTTACTCTTAATGTTTCATATTGGTCAGTTGATATCTTGGCCAGTATTGAGGAAATAATAGGGAGACATATGGGAAGGAAGAAAAAAATGGATAATTTGAGCATACCACCCACCTTAAATTTGACTTGGCAAGAGATTTTTTAAAAAATAATCATCTGTGAACCCATAAAAACTTTGAATAGCCCAGAATTTTCATCAGTCCTACCCACGCTCTCAAATACCATCCCTATCCTCTCCTACTCATGCCACTTCATCCTTTGCTTACAGATGATCTTCAGTGTACAAAACGCATGTGATCCGGAAAATGGTAGCTGTAGGCCAATACTGTGAAATGTGAATACAAATCTGAGTTCAATTTCAGTCACAAGGTCTTTCAGAAATCATGCAAATCTTTATAAGCATGCTATGATAACCCTCATTTTGAAAGAGCAGTAAACCTTAGAGTCAGAGTGAATGATGAGTTAAATGGCCAAAAGATAACAAAAGATAAATTGTCCAAGACAAATACACTGGTGAACATCACCAGAAACTAGATGTTGGGTGTACAACTCTGTACAATATCACTGCATTTCTGCAGCACCATGTCACATAGCCATAGCCATGCCATTACTAGAGTCATGAGGATCCCCCCCAAAAAAAGAGAGAAAGAAAGAAAAATTGGGGTTGAAAGAAGAATTGTTTATTTCTTTAGCCTCAAGAATTTAATCAAAACACATTATGGGAGGTTTATATAATTAACTCCTCTCTTGGGAAAAAAAAAAAACTGGTTTTCTTTGAATGATTTTCTTAATAGCCAGAATTCATGGATTAAGAATAATAATAACAGTTAAATAAAACTTTAAATTTTGTAAGGCACTTTACATACAGGGTATCCAGGAAGTCTTAGTGCAAAAGAATTTTAAGACAACCTATATTTATCTCATTTGATCATCACAATAACTAGGTAGGGTTAGTATGATTTCATCCCCACTTTACAGATAAAGAAACTGAATCTTGAAGAGATTAAGTGACTCATCATAGAGTCAGTAAGTGTCAGAGGTAGGATTCAAGCCCAAGTCTTCCTGTCCCTTGAGTCCAACACTAGGTACCACTTATAATAGATCCTCATCTTTGAGGAACCATTCTATTCATAGAAGATCAGTGCTTGCTGGGTTGCCCTTCCCCACCCCCCAACACACACATACACACACACACACACACACACACACACTCTCACATACACACACACTCACACACACACACACACACACATACACACACATGCAAACACCAACACAAAGACATGATGTTGGTATTATCTTAATGGACTTAGAGGGAAAGAGACACCTTTACTTTCTGGGTAATGCAGGTCGAGACAAGTGGATTTCATCATAGTGGTCCAAACAACCTGGAGGGAAGGAAGAAGATAAGATTTTCCACCTAAAGATGTCTCAATAAAATAATTGTCCTTGACTTCCTGTGACCACTTCTCATTCCCCATCTTGTAACCTACTCCCACTCTCCTTCCTTTTGTGGCACTTCTCTACTCCCAACAAATAATATTTTTGTGATCTTCCTTCGATTGGATGTTTCTTCTATTCTCTAAATGTTTTGCTTTTCTCTCTCTCCTTTGTCAATCTTCACAGCTCTAGTATTTTCTGCACATACCATACATCTTTGCCCATTGTTCTGTTTCCTGGTGTACAAAAGAAGTCCCATTGGCACATGATTCCTTTGAAAACAAAAGGAAAACACTGTCAGGATAGGATGGGGAGGAGGAGGGGATAGCTGCTAGAGCCAGAATCTGAACAGTCTCAGAGCCCTGCCCTCAACCTCCTTTCTATACAAACCACAACACTAATCTTAGAGAGCCTCATACTTGAGTCAATGTGACCATAATTGAATTTTGGTTGACCATATCTGAGCTAGATCGGGCCAATGGTGGTAGCGAGGTTTCACCAACTGGTTTTTGGTTGTTTATTATCTATTGTCATTCTTCAGATATGATGTATTTCCTTCTGATAAGAGTTACTAGACCCAAATTTCCAAACTAGGAGTTCATGTTTTACCTGAAGTCAAATAAAAACAGAATTACCTCTCCAATCCCAATCCTTCTGAAGTTTTAACTGAGTTCTTTTGGATTCCAAAGAAAGAGGGTACTCAGTGAATTGCTTTCCCACCTACATCTGATTATTCTTTGGATTTTAGTCTGCAGTGATCTTCGGTCTGTTTTCATACTGATATATTCTCTAATTACTAAAAAAAAAAAAAAACCTGGCAAATAAGACTGAGAAATTTAAATGGGGGAAGTGGGGAGAGGATGAATTAATTCCTTTTATTCTGAGAACATATGATGAGTTCCTCCAGGAGTTGGTCCTTTATAATTAGAAGAAAAGATCAGTCTGGAGATTTTGGACCCTAGTCATGACGGTCTACTCTAGGAAGAAGACTATGGAACATTGTCTGTGGTTGCGTGAGAGGGTCAAGCATAGGAAGATGGCAGTGGACAAAGATTAGAAAGCTAACTCCACTCCCACTCTGCTAGAGCCTGGAAGGTGTAGCCTTGACGCTATAGAGCCATCTAGTGGAATAACTTCACTGAAATGGAGCTTTGATCAAAAGCTGGCTTAAGCCAGAGCTAGAGTGCAAAACAAACTTCTGTGTTATCTTAGTACAATGATGAACACTCCCTACCTCCCAAACTATGATCATTTCAGAAAAAAACAACTCATGTTACAGATGCCTTAATCTTGACTAGGCATCAGGCCCTTGCATCGTTGACATCATTCAATCTGATGACTGTTCTCTCCACTAAAGCCCCAAGGTATGTATCATTTAGTGACATGAATAGAAAGGAATTCAAAGAGAGACCAGTCTGTTAAAATGTATATCCATTAGACACGATAAAAGGAGCCTAAATCATGCTTTCTATTCTGATGACTTAAATTGGAATTACTTGTTGACTTCATTTAAAAATACCAACACAGATCCTTATACATCTCCTACAATGATTATTCACTCATAAATGAGGTGAATTGAGTTTATTGATTTGAAAGAAAGATCCACAAATGTTCTAAGAACCCTTACCATCCAGAGTGCTTTTTGGTTCAAATATTTCCCTAGGTCACTGGCTCTGTAGATCTTAGCCAGCTAGGCATTAAGTGGGTGGAGCACTGGTCCTGGAGTCAGGAAAACTTGAGTTCAAATCCAGCCTCAGACACTTATTAGAGATGTAATCAAAGGCAAGTCACTTTACCTCTGCCTGCCTTAATTTCATTCTTTATAAAATGAGGATAATACTATAATCTACCTCCCAGGGTTGTTGTGAAGATAAAATGAATTCATATTTAAAAATCACTTTGCAAACTGTAAAGCATTATATAAATACTAACTTACTGAATTAGGCAACATGGTCTCACACACTTCCCCCTCAGTAGAGTGGACTGCCTTGTAAAATACACACCCACATACACATAATTGTAGCTGTCATTTGCATATAATAGTATCATAGACTTAGAAATGAAAGGGACCTCAGAGATCATTTAGTTCAGCAGATGAATAAACTGAGGCATGAAGTGACTAATCCTGTTTAACTGTTGACCATGTCTTCTCAGCAAATCTCTAATATGGCAAAAGGAGACCTTCCTTTGGATCTCTCCTATACTTCCATATGTGAAAGAACAAATATTAAGTTTTTACAAATCAATTAACAGTATTGCAGTCTCCAGCAAATCTCTTCTGCTATGCCTCTTTGTTGCTGTGGTGAGCTTGGATTCTCAGGCAGTGCCAACCAACACCAGGTTCTCCAGGTTTTACCAAGCCTAGTGGTTCCCAGTGATGGACTCTGAACCATTCATTGAGGACCAGTCAAGTTAAGTTCAGAGGTAATTATCAGACATAAAAATAGCAGCTGACCTTTCCAGAGACAACTGTGGTCCAGTGTATTGAGAACCAGACTTAGAGTCCTACTTTTCATGAATGCTGGTTTTGTGACACTGGCCAAGTCACTTATGGTCATTCTACCTCTTTTCTCTGGCACTTTGGTGAAATCATTTAACCTCATTGGGCCTCACTTCGTTCAAGACATCTCTCAATGCCCCCAGGAAACTGTGTGAGAATATAAAACACCAAGAATATTCCTCCATTGGTAGAAGATTCCTCCCTGTGAATTCCTTAGATTAATGACATCACAAGCCCATTAAAAAAACAAGCAAACAGATTTGTGCTTTGTAATTCACAAAGTGGTTACATATATTATCTCTTTTGAGTTTGGAATAGGTGCTATGGTTATCGCTATTTTATAAATGAGGAAACTGAGACTTTGAGGAGTGACAGGAGTTGCCATGGTGACAGAGAGATTCTCAGAAGTGCCATTTGGACCCAAGCTTCCTAATAGTCAAGTTCAACACACAGTACCCTAAACACATACCATACTGTCTTGTGAGAGGCGTTTCCTCTTTCTCCCAATCACAATACTCACGTTACTTCAAAACTGAGTGCCAGCGGAGCTAGAGTGAGACACACACACACAGATAGAGGTGTAGGGAGGGGGAAAGAGGAGGAAAGAGGAGAGAGAGAGAGAGAGAGAGAGAGAGAGAGAGACAGAGAGAGAGAGAGAGAGAGAGAGAGAGAGAGAGAGAGAGACAGAGAGAGAGGGAGAGAGACAGAGAGAGAGACAGAGAGAGAGACAGAGAGAGAGAGAGATTCAGTCATTTCATAATACTATGATACTATGAGCTTCTTGAGAGCAGAGACCCTCTTTTGTCTTTCTTTGTATCCCCAACACTCAACATCATGCCTGGCCTGGCACATAGTCAGCATTAGTTAAATGCTTGTAATTGACTAAATGAATTAAATGGGCAGGGATAACCATATTCAATCTTCAATGACAATCAAATTCTAGAATTTCATATTTTGAAAACAGTGTGATATTGGGGAAATAAATTACTTCTGCATAAATGAGACACATTGGGATGTGTATTAATACTCATAATGTCATTTTTTGAGACTTGGAGGCTATGTTTGACTTCTGTCCTGAGGACAAGGCATGGTGCAGTGGAAAGAGCCTTGGTTTCAGTGTCTGAAAACCTTAGTTCCAATTCTATCCCTGTTCTCTGTTGTCTTGGGAAAATCACTTGTCACCCCTGGGACTTTCTTCCCTCTTCTATAAAATGAAGGTATTCAATTAGATGATGTTTTAAGTCCCTCCCAAGTCCCCAGTCATAACTCTATTATCTGATTTCATTTATTCTCCAATAGCTTGGTACTTCTTTCCCCACTGGAAAATCTCACCTTTACATTTAAACCAAGGCAAGATGGCGCAGTGAATAGATAGCCCATTATTCTGACTCAGGAAGACCTGGGTTAAAGTCCTGCCTCTGGCACATGGTAGTTGTAAGTCCAAGGACAAGCCACATTACCTTTTTGATCCTATAAACATCTAAACAGCTGCCGATTGGCCCTGGTAGAGGAAATTCCTAATTGGGAGCTTCCACCTGGGATGAAATTATAGGCCTTACAAACATAGTAGTGATAATAATATGTAAACCAAAGAAGTCCAATTCAACCTTCTGAAGGGAAAAAAAAAGTTTTATAGGACAATCCTAAGTATCAGTGGGCAGCATAATGTCTCTTGGTCACAGAAGTCCAATCTTTCCATTCTAACTATTTTTTTTTCATGTGTAAGATGGGATAGAGTCCTAGATATCAGAACTTAGCCCCTTACAGTCTATCCTTGCACCTAAAATAGCTCTTCTCTCTTTAAATTTCCTGGAAGGATGAGAAGGAAGCAAAACATGTGGCTGAGAAACAAACCTTGAAGTTCAGAGCATAATCAAAATGTTCCCAGACCCATCATTTCACTCATTCTCTCAGTTGTCCCATAAGGGAGAAGCATAGAAAATTATGGAGGAAAAAGATATCAGGAAAAATGGTTTGACATAAGTGAATTTTTTTTAGATGATGCAAAGGGAGGACACATCATATAGTGGAGAGAGTGATGGATATGAAGTTTAGAGGAGGTAATTCAAATCTTGCGTCAGATGCTTCCTATCTGTGTGACGTTGAGTAAGTCACTTGATCTCTGTGTGCCTAACTTTCTTCATGCATAAAATGAGGTAGTAGAGTAAATAACCTCTAAGATATCTTCTTAGGTATCTTATAGTGGTCCGAGGGATAGAGTGCAGGGCCTGAAGTCAGGAAGACTCATCTCCCTGAGTTCAAATCTGACCTCAGACATTTACTAGCTTTGTGACCCTGGGCAAGTCATGTAAACTGTTTTCCTCAGTTTTCTCATCTGTAAAATGAGCTGGAGAAGGAAATGTCAAACCACTCCAGTATCTTCACCAAGAAAACCCCAAAGAGGATCACAAAGACTCAGACATGGCTGAAATGACTAACTGACAACAAGGTACTTTCCAGTTCAAAAGCTATGCTCCTATGATGAGGGGAGAGGGAGAAAAGGAAAAAAAAAATGGAGTGAAAATGAACTAGCCAAGGTTATACCTTGAACCATGGAAGGTTATTCTAAAAACCAGGAAGATAAACTAAAACTACTTTCTTCCTCCAGCCTGCTAATCCTTCCCATAGGAAAAACAAACAGTGCAGCGCCGCCTTGTTTGGCATACCTGTTCTGGAAAGAGGTTGACTAAAGGGTGTTTCCTTGCAGTACTGTTTGGCCGGTTTTCCACAGGGGGCAAAAATCAGGCAGTTTTATAATGGCTAAGGAAATTTGGATAGCGGTCTGAATAAATCCTCTGAACAGAAAGCCCTGTGATTTGTCAAGGGTTGTTACAAAGACTGTGCCCTTAAGCCAAACAAGCATCATCTTTGGGGAGATTTTATTTGTGTGATCAATTCATATCTGGACAGGTCTTCTGCTGGTTGGCATAGCAACTAACAGAAGTTCATTGAACTTTCAGATGTGTGTGCTAACAGCCTAAAGATGGTTTCCCCCCCATGGGAATAAGAAAAGACTTTCTTTGTTAACCGTCAACAGAGGCACTCACAAATACATTATTTTCCTCAAGCCCACAAGCTTCCCCATTTGGGGTCCAGAAAGCAATATTAAGATAATTGCTTTTATCAGATAAGGCCTTAAGTCCGTTTCCTTTTGACCTAGAGCAAGAGTTGGTTAAAGTGAATACTTTAATGCATCTCCACGTAGTGTCCCTATCCAGATCTGCCCACAGATCGCTTTAGCAATGCCTCTTTAGATCTTGATGGTCTGGGTCGACAGGTTAGAGGCAATGGTTACCTGTGTGTTTGGGATACAGACAGTCCTTAACGTGGATCCACACTTGGAAAATCACATGGTTAATACAATCCAGTGTAATGTCATGAAGGTTTATTAGGAGCTCACAATGTAAATCACTGTGCTGGGTGCTGGGGTTTCAAAGATCAAAATGACACATGGTCTGCCATCAATGAGCTCACATCCTGTTAGGGACACATATCAGAACACAAATTAATCAATAATTAGATTTTTACGTATTCCTTTGGTACTCAAGACTTTTGAAAGCTTTACTTACCGTTCACCCCTCTGTTGAGTCCTTTGGGGAGGTTGTTTTCCTGTGGTGTCTCCCTCAGTTAAAGTGTAAACTGATTGAGAACACAAATCGCCTTTTTTTTCTATTTGTATACCCAGTGCTTGATACATAGCAATTGCCTGATGGATGATTTTTCATTCATTAATTTAAGCAATCAGTCATTCACAACAACCCTGTGATTTAGGTAGTATGTAGATATGGTTAACCCCATTTTACAAAGGAGTAGACGGTGGCTCAGAGACATTGTGACTTGCTTGTGGTCGCATGACTTCTGTGTGGCAGAGGGAGCTTTCTGATTGCAAGTCTAAAGTCCATTTCATTCTACCATGTTGCCTCTCAATAAAAAATCAACAGTACTGACAGGGAATCTACTGAATTTCAATCAGTGTGGGTACTGAGTATGGTACTTTTTGAGTTATAGACTCAATCACAAAGCATTTTCTAAGTCCCAGAGAGCATGCTAGATATTAGGGATACAAAACAAGGCAATCCCTGACCAAAAGGAACTTCAATTCGATTAGAGACTTCAACACATATGTATTTAAGCATGTACAAAATAGATATAAGGCAATGGGGGTGGGGCATTAGGATGGAAGGATTAGGAAAGGTGTTGCTTAGATGGTGGTGATTGAGCAGAATATTGAAGGAAATCGGAAATTGTAAGAGGCTGCTTCCTCAACCTAGCCACCCTCTTCACTGTGGTTCAGTTGTTTCAACCATGTCTGACTTTTTGTGACCCCATTTAGGGTTTTTTGGCAGAGTTACTAGAGTGATTTGCCATTTCCTTCTCCAGCTCATTTTAAAGATAAGGAAACTGAGGCAATTGGGGTTAAGTAACTTGCCCAGGGTTATAGAGCTATTAAGTGTCTGAGGCCAGATTTGAACTCACTAAGATGAGTCTTCCTGACTCCAGACCCAGAGATCTATCCACTGTGCCACTTAGCTGCCCCTCCCACTGACAGAGGCTTTAATCTCATCTCACTTCAGAAGATGGCCTTCCTGGGTAAGACATTAATGATATGAATCATATGACTGCTAAGCTTCTGAATCTGACTAAGCTGGCAGTCAGACAATATTCATGGCCTATGTACTTACTTACCGGCATTCTAACCTGGGAGGTTCTGTGGAGCTCATGCTAGGCTGCTAGCTTTGGGAAGAAGGGATCGCCTTCACATCACAATGAGGTATCAGAGCTGTACTTCAATGGAAGGATGATTGTGATATTGTTGCTCAGAGAAGGTTTATTTTCTTCATGTTCTCTTAAAGAAGTACATCCCACAGTGACCTAGAGCCCAAGACTTGGAGTTAGGAATACCTGGGTTTGAATCTTTTTCTCAGATAGTTACTAGCTCTATAACCACAGACAAAAGAGGAAGTGTGGCCTAGTTGAAAGTGAGCAGGGCAATAGAAAATGATTTCATTACAAGATGTAATTAATCAAAAGAATTCAAGAAAAAAAAACCTGAGAAGAGGTAAATCAATTATTACAGGACAAAATAAGGACTTCCAAGGAAACAATTTATACAATTACACCAAGAGAAAAGAAAGCAGAAACAAGCAGAACTCTGACCAATACCGTGAGCAATCTGGACTTTGAGGGTGGTAAAGCATGCCTCCAAAGGCTTACCTTGTCAGATGGTGCAAATATGTTGGCTTGTTTATTTTTTTACATACATTTTATTATAAGGAAGGATTGAATGGCAGAGACCTATTGTAAGAGAGTTATGTAAATATGCAAATGCATACATAGATGTGAAATATATACATATGTGTATTCATTTTGTACATGCATAGGTATGTACATATAGGTATATGTGTATATAAATCTACACGTGTATATACAGATACAGACACATACACATACGTGGAGAGAGACAGAGACAGAGACAGAGAGAGAAAGAAAGCTAGACAGAGAGACAGAACAGAACACAGAGGGTTTGAAGCCCCAGGTCATGGGTTCAGATCCTGTCTCTTACTTTCTCTCTGTATATGAATAACTTTGGACGAATCACTTTCTCTCTCAGTCTCAGTTTCCTCACCTGTAGAAGGAGGGGCTAGGACATGACAATTTTTCAGGTCCCTCCATGTGCTAAGTCCTGTGATCCTAAGTCATCATGGTACAGTGGAAAAGAGTCAGCTGAGTTCAGACCCATTTCTATCACTTATTTGTTGTGTTGCCTCAGACAAATCACTTCATCTCTCTTGGCCTCAGCATGCCAATCCATAAAGTGAAGGTGTTGGCTTAGATGACCTCTAAGGATCCTATAGCTTTAAGTTTGTGATCTCATGAGGCCATCGGTTCCCTTCTCTGCACCTTTGGCATTTGCTTAAGGATTTTCAAGGAAGTTATAAGTTGGTTAGAGGCAACTCTCTCTTTAAAAACAATGATATATCTTTGATGTAGTGATGTGCCTTAGAATCTGACAATCCCAAAAGTCTTCCCTTGGCCCTGCCTCGTGGTATCTCTGTAGCATTCCACTGACTTCTCAGACTTGGCTTTGTAATCTGCCTTCAATGCCATATCTGTTCTGGGGCCATCCTACCCCAACCACAGATAAAACAATAAAAGTCTGGTTATACACAAAGCCTCCCAAACTCGGGCTCTGGCCCATGCCAATCTGCTGCCAATGAGGCAGTTACATTTCAATGACTTTATTGACAAGCAGGGCTATTGAGTCAAGGTTACTGACCATGTGTTGCTCACCACATCTATTTTTAAAGCACCACTCATGAGCCCTGACTAAGGGTTAGTTACATGTGGTTTTTGTGGGCAATTGTTCTCTGACTTTCTTTGTTTAGGGGTCTTTATAAGTATGCTGTGTGCATTGTCATTCATTGCTGGCCTTTCTGAACTCCCATATGCTATCTTTATTCTGATGCAAAGAGGGAGGGGTAGGAGGGGGTGGAGAAGAGGAGGCCAGTTTTTAACAAAACCTTACTGTCCATGTGCTGGAGTTGGGCTTGCTTTGGCAAGTGTTAATGTTAACCTACACTGCCATCGTGTGGTAAGGAGAAGCTAGTCAAAGGGATCTTCCTAGCTACCCTGCCATAAAATCTGCAGAACGCTGCAATGTTATTGATGAATAGGGGGCACAATACTGAGCCTTCAGACAATGAACGTTTAAGCAGGGGAAAACTCTTTTCAACCACATTACTGACTCAAATGTTAAGCACTGAGGGCATTTTCCAGACTTTCTAACTAAAGCAGTCCTTTGAGAAATGGAACAATGTCAAGAGGCCAGACTCTACACTGTCCAATACAATGACAACTCTCATAACACAGACAGGGGCACGCTTATCCATCAAGTAGCATGTAAATATATTGGTATACTACTCAGGGTTCAAATCAATAAGAAACTTTACACTGAGAGGACTTTGTATGGGTGGTCCTATTAGATCCCCAAACTCCCTTGTGAAATGGATATTATTACGCCCATTATGAAGAGGAGGAAACTGAGACGCAGGGAAGTTAAGAGATTGGCCCACAATCACCCCAAGGTCTGGAACAGAATTTGAATGTCCCCTCAATTCCGAGCTTGAAGATCTATCCATTTTCAATAACAAGGAATCAGAGAATGAAACCTTTAAATACTAAATACTTCATTTGATTGGAAAATAAGGAATCAAAAGAAATTGAGCAAATACATATGTATATTTCTAAAATATTCCTATGATTTCTAAATGATTGTTTGCACCGGATTTTAGAGCTAGAAGCCTAAAATCTCAGAAAGAAAATGGCCCAAAGGAATTAAATTGAATCCCTATCTGAATCAATTAACTTATCGATCAGTAAACATTCATTAGTATCAAAAGATCATTGATCAAGAGATACAAAAGACCTCAGAGGTCATGTAGTCCAATCTTATTCCTTTACAAAAACTGAGGAATGGAAAGGTTAAGTGATTTATCCAAGGTCACACAGGTAGTAAGAATGAGAGGTCAAGTTTAAACCCATTCTAGACTTACCATTCTTTCTTCACTTAAACTCCTCCTCTGTTCCATGGTTAAGCTCAGTGCTACAGTTACAAGGATACTTTTTTTTTTAACAGAGATGCTCAAGTAACTTAAGTATGAATTCCCTCTAGAACATCCTTGGCAAAGTAGGTCAAACTAAACGAACTCTGTGGTGTTTTCCAACTCTGAGAGTCTAAGACTATAAACGGCCTTTGCTTGAAGATCTCTGAGCACATTTCCTGACAAGGTATCTCATTCTATTTTTTTATATATGGGAATGGTTTCAACTCTGGTGGTCTCCTAAAAAAAAATAAAAATTGTAAAAAAAAAGAGTACTTAATTTTCAATCTCCCTTGAGAATACTGTTCTGTCTCCATTGGGCACCTGGCCCCAACTCACATACAGTATGGATATGGGGGAAAATCACAAGTTTATAATGCTAGTTTATAAATATAGAGTCATTTCACTTCTCTGAATTGCAGCCCTACAGCGTTTGTTTTTGTCTTATGTTTCTTCTCCCAGTTCTTATCATTTCTGACAAAATTGATTTGTATCTATTTGTATCTAATTTGTATATACCTATATATGTGTGTGTTAAATTACTGGCAGCTACATAGCACAGTGGGTAGAGTGCTGGGCCTGGAATCAGGAAGACTCATCTTCCTGAGTTCAAATCCAGCCACAGACACTCACAGCTGTAAGACCCTGGGCAAGACATTCAACCCTGTTTGCCTCAGTTTCCTCATCTGTAAAATGAAATGGAGGAGGAAATGGCAAGACATTCCAGTATCTTTGCCAAGAAAACCCCAAATGGGATCAGCTTGAGTTGGACATGATTGAAACAACTGAACAATAATAACATCACGGCTAGGCTACAAGATTCTTGAAGGTAGGGACTATTTTCACTTTTGTCTTTATATCTCCAGTTCTTAATACAGTACCACATACATTGTGGATGTATGTAAATGTTTATTGAATTGAATTGAAATGAGCTGAATTTTTCCTGTTTTTGTTTGGTGGTGGTGTTGGGTTTTCTTGTTGCTCTTTTTTTGTTTGTTTTCCTATCCCATACACACAAATCTGTATATACATATGTACATACATGTATCCATACATCCATACATACACATAATATATGTGTGTGTATTTGTGTGTATATATACTGTCATATATACATATATGTCATATATATGGCTTTTTTCTGATTTGCCCTCATAAGTATATATTAATAGTAACTGATTGATATATTGATCCTATTCCATATTTAGAATATATATTATAAATTTTAAATTGTATTTAGATTTTGTGATAAAGGGAATCTTAGTGGTCATCTAGCTATTTGAAGGCTCAAACCCTTCATTTTACAAATTATGTAACTAAGTCCAAGAGACATTGAATGACCTACCCTTAGGCACAAAAGTAGTAAATACAGTGTGTGGATTTGAACTCTGCTAAAATGGCAAAAGATCTTTGCCAAAAAAAATCCCAAATGGAGTCACGAAGAGTCAGAAATGACTGAAAAGCGACCGAACAACAACTTCTCATTCCAAATCCAATAGTTTTTGTTTCTGTTTTTGTTTTTCCATTTGGGATTTTCTCTCTCCTTGTCTCTACTCTACCTTCTGGCTTCCCTGGCATCCTGGTCCCTTTTAATCTAATGGCTTTGCTTTATGAATATTTCCATTTAATCCTGTATAATCTTATTTTTTTCATAGTTGTTTGCATGTTCTCTCCCATTTACACTGTGAATTCCTTGAGACCATGGACTGTTTCTGTCTCTCTCTCTCTCTCTCTCTCTCTCTCTCTCTCTCTTTTTTTTCTTTTTTTTTTTTTGTAAACTCAGTGCTTTGACTAGTGCCTGGGACATAGTAGGTGTTTAATAAAACTTGTTGATTTGATTTGAAAATAGCCAATACTATATCAGCCCAATTATTTGGAAAGTTGATGGGTTACACAAAAATGCCCTTCCTGGGAGGGGAAAACTCAGGGAAAATCGCTGTACTGTGTGACAGGCAGAATCAAAGGATTGCGGAACGTTCTGATTGGCAGGGAACTTAGAATAGAACTCCTTCATTCTGCAGATGAGGAAACTGGGACCCAGAGAGGTGGTGATTTTGCCAAGGCCACATAGTTAGTTAGTTTTTGTCTCTGTTTATAAAGATATTTTAGAATATAGATCTCTTTAAAAAAAAACAACTAGAAAAAATTCAATTTCCTGTAATAGGTTAACCCTATGGAGAAAGTTCCCCCTCAACAAATTAAATGAGACAGAGATGCCCAGCTAAAGAAAGGAATGTGGAGGAGCTTAGAATGTGCTGGGTAAATAAGCAACTGTCACAAGGTGAGCCAAAGAAGGATCAAAATGAGTTCTTCTCCTAATCCCGAGTCCCCACCTCCCACACAGTGCCCACAACCCACAAACAAACCTCATTGGACCTGAAAGAACAATTCATCTCTTATTATAGAACAATGTTTAAATCATCTCAAAATGCCTCTATAATGGTGCTTTATAACAATATCGTCTCTTAAAATAGCTGCATGTTTTCAATCATGACCTTCAGTGCTGTTGAAAGTTTGCAATAGTGAATGGCATTTTGGAGTATGCCTTCCATTAATTGTTCTCTGAAAAGCCACAGAAGGCTCTGAGTCCTCCTGTTTATTCCAGTGGTGTTCTTGACAGATCACTAGGACTGAATGTACACGGGGCTCCCAGATTCAACCAGAAGTGCAAGTTGCCATTTAGTTTGGCCAGCTAGCTTCCTGCTAAACATTTTCAGAAACTTCTTTGATTGACAAATAGCATCAACAGGCATTTCCTGCTTATTTTGGCTCTCAAACGAGGAACCAAGCTCCCATAACACAGCTCTGGCAAGAGGCAGGCCTAAGAGATCAGGAGATGATTCAGAAGGTATTGTTAAGAGCACATAGGTTAACCTTATGTTATGGAATCATCAACGTCCAGCCTTCTGATATGTGTCATGCCTTAAGATCTCCTACACCTTGTGGTATAGTCTCTCCCCAAGGACTTACATAACACGGGGGAACAGAAAGACAGAAGGAAGGAAAACAACCACAGGCTGCTCTACTACCCAGAGGTCCCACCCTTCCTGGCAGTAAAATGACCTCTACAGTATAAAGGCCAGTTCAGAAGCACTGGTCCAGAATCCTGGACTAGCTTTGCATTTATAAGATCATGAGTCTAAAGCTAGAAGGAACCTTATTGTGCATCTAACCCAAGCCCATCATTTTAAAGATGAGAAAACTGAGACCCAGGGAGGTAGTGAGTGTCTAAGATGCAGTGTTATAATATAGTTATGGAAAAGTCTAGAGGTAATCAGAAGTAGACAAACAGCTATAGACTTCCTGAGCCTAGCCAAGATCCATCATGGTGACTCTATCCAGAATTCTTTCCTGAGAATGGACTTCATTTGCAAAGTGGAGAGACAAGAGGATTGGACCCAGTCAAAATATTTGGCTTTTGTAGCAGTCCCCATTTAGACATTAACTTAAAATGACCTGGAGAGGTTATTCTCTGGCCTAACGACAAGGAAAGATGATCTTTATTTCTCCTTTCTTAGCATTGAGTGTTTATATCTGGCTTCTATCTGTAATAATCTGGGGGCATAGGGCTTTGTACATCCCTATTGGGAAATGGGTAGTACCTCAGGGAGGTGAGATTTGGTGGAGAAAATGACATGATCAATCAGGGGTAAAATTATCAGTCTTTCTTTTCTTTCTAGAGATGTCCCTGCATGTCTAGAAATATGATACCATGATTGTAAGGATATTTTTGTTGTTCTGCGCTCTCATCTATGACCACCACCACTGTTATGATTCGGGAGTCCCAGAAATGTCCCTTAACCTTGCTTCCTTGGGCATGGAAGAGTTTAGGGGAAAGAGGGTAGGATGAGTTATTAGAAGTCTGGGATTGTAGGCTTAGAATTGTCACTATTGGCTAAGAGATCTCTCACATCATTGTGACCTTTCTGGGCCACTCTCCACACAAGTGAAAGGGGAGATCAGTTTGTGACCTTCTCAATTTAACCTTCTGTAACCTGGCACTCCATCTTCCCTTTCAAATGTCTTTCATTTTATGTCTCTTCCGGTATTCTACATTCTAAGTGAACTGGCTTACTAGCTGACCTCAACTGGCAATCAACCCATCTCCTCTGCATATAGAAAAGACCTAGAATCCCCTTCTTTTCATCTCTTCTTAATTGTATTACTTTCCTTCAGAACTTAGTTAATTAATTATATCTTTTCATGATTTTCCCCAAATTTTAGTGCTTTCTCTATACTCAAAAAAATATGTTTACATATGATTCACTTGAGACTGTAAGTTCCCTGAGGGCAATGACTTTTTTAAAAGTTTTGTCTTTGTGTTTCCAGAGCCTATCATTCCCCCCTTTCCTAGACTAAGGGTTGAAGGAGAAGGGTATACCTTCAACTGAGATTTCATCAACTTGAGGGGTTCCTAGTAAGAAAAACCCCTCCTTTTATTTAAATAAACAACCTCTCTATAATTTATAGTCTTAGAGAATTCCCTTGGGCATTGAGAGGTGAAATGACTTGCCCATCATCACATAACTCCTCTGTGTCAGAGGATTTAACTCAGGATTTCCTAACTCCAAGGCTAGTATTCTATTCATATACACTACAGCATACTGCCTCTCACCTTGTCCAAAGTAAGTACTTAAGAAATATTTATTGCACTTAATCTTAATATTTTGTCTATAGAGGTAATATGCTGCCAATTGACATTACAGAATTTCTTTCTCTAGAAAGCTCTATGAATAGGAAAAAAAAAATCCAACAGCCAAACTGATCAAAATGATAATAGCAATAGCAGACATTTACATACCCACATATAAAATAGGCAGGGGTTGCCTCTGCTCCTGGATGGATAATTTCCAGTATATCTTCTATAAATTCACAGTCCTGATATGAGTGGCATTACTACTTGCTGAAAGAAGCTTGGGGATGAAGGTGTTCTGATGTGGGCTTTGCCTGGACATGGGATTGCATGATACAAATGCAAACTGGGAAGGATATAGAAGGTATTTGGAAAGAAAAAACAATGAAGACTTAAAAGAGGGCAGGATGGAATGAGTAGACATCTGTGAGCAGCAGCAATGGTCTGGAAGAAGATGAACCGAAGAGGCAAGATAATAGAGCAGTGTGGAGAAGAGAGAGCTATGAGAGAGCAGAAGAGCAAAGCCACATATGTGAGTGGGCAGGGAAAAAGGGGCCACATCTGAGAGCTGGCTGGCATGGCCATTAGGCCATGGGATGATGGCACCAGAACCGGAGGGAGAGATTGTAGCATTCATCTAATGTCATCATTAACTTGTCTAACTGAGACTGGAGGAAAGGATTTGAACAATAAACTCCACCAGGGGTGCCATGAACTTGAACTGACTGTGGCCTCTTGCTAGGGCAAGAGGGAATAAAAGGGCTTTCGGTTATTTATTCCCTTGAAGACATGCAAGAGGACATCTCTTTTGTATATGGATGCATTCTTCCTAATTTCTATTATTATTCTTCCACTTCGGTTAAATATATATTGCTCTTGAATTCATGTATCTTTCGTAAGGTCTGGCACAGGCATATAATGTTTGGGGCTCAGGTTTTAGTTCTGAGTAGATGACTCAGAATAATACAGTGAAGTGGAAAATAATGGTTAATCTCAGAGTTGTGTGGAGAACTGTGTGGGGACCAGTCTACATATGCATGTGGACATACACACAAACACAGACACGTGCACATTATGCCGATGTAAAAGCATTAAGATTATCATTTTATTATAACATTTACAATTATAAAGCACTTTATCTGGGATTTTAGGCTTATCAATTTATAGCTGGGAGAGACCCTAGAAGTCAGTTGTAGCCTTCTGTGTATAATTAATGAAGCAGAGTCTTAAAGAAATGACTTTCCCAGGGTTATATAGCTACTAAATGCCATAGGCAAGATTTGACATCATGCCTTTCTGACCCCAAGTACAGCACTGTATTCAGAATGAAATAGCCATTCATTGTACATGATCTTGTACAACGAATTGGTCTTCTCAATAATTCTTTTTTTTTCTGTAATGTACATATTATCCCCATGTTATAGATGAGAAAGCTGAGTTTCAGAGAGCTTAACTGCCTTGATCAAAATAGTAGAATAAGCTAATAAATGTTGGATCCAGAACGATATCTCCAAGTTTAGGATTCTTTCTTATGACAATAGGTATTTAGACCCCACCAAAAAGTCTAAATGACTTCAAGAGATCCCAGGGGATAGGAACATTAGGTGAACATTATAGGAATGGCAGCCATGACCTTTGGGCCTTACCTGCAAAAAGACACGGAAGTTGCACTGGGAAGTATACATCAATGACAGAAGTATGTCACAGTGCTATGCCAACTGACCACCCTCATGGAAGAAGTGAAATTTCTCAATCTTTTAGAGAGATTGTCTTCTTTTGACATCCAAAGCAACCCCTGTTCTTTACATATGAGTATAAAGCTAAAAGGGACCCAATAGGGACCCTTTCCTTTAAATCCACTCATTCACTTATTAAGTATTAAGGGCCGACTGGGTTACCAATGTTGGTTGTTGTCCTTCGTATTCCAAGAGCACCAAATGATATCACTATATCAGGGTCAATGTACAGTTTGTCCAACTGTGGCTGATCAGACCAATACAAACTTGAAAGGCTCTACCACAGGTTGGGCACAAATAGCCCATGTGAACTCCTGTAGGGAAATGATAAAAAAGAGAATGTATAGCCTTTCTGAAACGACTCTTGGGAAATTCATTTATAGCTCAAAGCGGCTATACCATTGGAGTGTTTACAAAATCCCATCTTTTTCTGAGCTGCATAACAATAGGATGTTGATGTGGTTTTAGAAGAAGTGTAATCTCCCTTTCTTTTTTCCTTTATCTCTCCTTTAGGCATTCCCTCTAAGTAGCACCACCTTCAGCCATAAAATCTTAATCATTTATTTGCTTTGTCTACCTCACACAAAACAAGTTGTTCTGAGGGTTGCATGGATTATAGAAAAATTTTGATGAAACTTATTGACAGGTTAAGAATCCTGGGGATGCCTAGGATTTTCTTTTCCTTTTTTTAATTTATTTTAAATTTAAATATACAATGAAAAAAGAAAAAGAAACATGTTATAAACTTAAATACAAAATAAGAAAAGAAAAAAAAAGACCGGCCATGTGCACAGCAGAACATGAGAGGATTCAAAATACACATCAATAAATTTCCATTTCAAGAAAGTCCCAAACAAAGAATGTTCCTTTTAAAAGTCTGATAGCTTCTTCTCAGTCTCACTTGTTGGATCATTATTGATGTCACATCCCTTAATTGCAAGAGTACCCCGAAGCTCTGTCCTAGGTCCTCTTCCCTTCCTTTCTCTTCCCTTCTCTTCCCTTCCCAACTGTCCATTTTTAGTTCATTTCCTTGTAAGTTTTTTTTGTTCTCTGTTGTGCATTTTTTACTTTGTTCTTTCTTTTCCTCCTTCCCCCTCCCCCATCCCCCAAGAAGGCTATAATTAAGCATGGATACACACACACACACACACACACACACGCATGCATACACACACACATACATATATAAATATATGCGTGCATATATTTATATCTATATGTGTGCATACATGTATGCATTATATATGTGTGTATGCATATGTATGAATGTATTTTCATATATGTATGCACGTTATATGTGTGCACACATGCATCTATTCACATACATACAAATAAATACATACATATATGTATACATGCACATATACTTAGTTCCCTATAATCATACTCATATATAGACATATACATTCATATGCTTCTATGTAAGATTACTATACTTGTCTGTCCTCTGTTTCTCTGACAGTGGATAAAATTTTCCTTGATAAGCCCAAATCTTTTCATATTTTTCTAAGTCCATCAACACATCATTTCCTATGCCGCAACTATATTCCAACCTTATACTGTCTAGCTATTTTAAGTAGTCTAAAACAATATTGATTAATATAGATGATATATATTGTAATTTCCCTATTTTTTCTTTTGATTAAATCTATTTTAGCTTTAACTTTATCTGAGATCATGATTACCACCCCTGGTCTTTTTTCCTTAATAAATTCTACTCTTGATCTTTATTTTATGTTTGTGTGTATCTCTTATTTCCTATCCCTCCTAACTCCTCTCCCTACCTGCTACCTTGTCCTCCTATTACTTAGCCTAGCCTCCTCCAAAGTTCCCTCCCTTATCCTCTCCCCCCTACCCTTTCCCCTTACTATCTTGTTTCTATCTGAGTTTAGAAGACTTTCATAGCCTTCCAAATATATATGCAATTCTCTCTTTATAACATTCCCATTAATCTAGACACCCTTTTATACCCTCCTTATCTTATTTCATCACCCCTTTATTTGTTTATAAATTTAGAAGGCTTTTATTCCCTTCTAAATGTATATATTGTTCTCTTTAGCCTAGATCTGATGTGAATAGGGTTCCTTCTAAAAATTCCTCGCTTATCCTTTCCCCCATCCCTTCCTGGCCCAAGGGACCCTGATAAGTATTGTTTCTGGTCCCAAAGGAAGAAGGGCCCTAAAGAATAGTATCAACTGCAGTCCCAAGGGATCAGAGATCTATCCTGGGTGAAGATCAGAGTAGAGCTGGGGAGATCAGTGACCATAACTCTCACCAGGTCCACCTGGTGAGAACTACCTTGGAGGAACCTAAAACTTCCAAGCCCATCCCCAAACCAGCTCTGAAAACAGCATTGAAATTAAAAATCCTGAAGTTTATGTCCCTCCCACACACACACTGGGTATAGAGCCCAATATTAATATAAAGTTCCAAATCAAAAAATAGGGAGGAAAAATGAGCAATTCCCCCCACTCACCCAAAAGAAAAGAACCTGATCATAAAAAACTACTATGATGACAGGGGAGTTCAAGTCACAAGCATAAAAGAAGACAATGAAGTCAAAACAGTTTCAAGCACAGACTCAAAGAAAATTGTAAATTGGACATGAGCTCAATAAGGATTCCTGGAAGAGCTATTTTTTTTTTAATAAAATAAGAGTGGTAGGGGGAAATTAGGTAAATACATGAAAGCAAAGGAAGAAAATTATGAAAAGACAATTAACAGTTTGGTAAAAAGAGGCACCAAAAATAATGAAGAAAATAACACCATAAAAAACATAATAAGCCAAATGGAAAAAAAAATGATATTCAAAAATTCACTGGTGAAAATAACTCCTTAAAAAGCAGGATTGATCAGTGGGAAAAAAAGTATAAAAGCTCACTGAATAAAATAATTCCTTAAAAATTGGAATTGAGTAAGTGAAAGCTAGTGACTCTATGAGAGACCAAGAAACAGTAAAACAATGTCAAAAGAATGAATAAATAGAAGAAAATGTGAAATACCTCATTGGGGAAAAAAACTGACCTGCAAAATAGATCAAGGAGAGATAATTTAAGAATTATTGTATTACCCCAAACACTGCCATGCTTGGCCTGAACCAGATTAAAATGAAATTGGGAAATTTTAAACAAAATTGATAAAAACACGATGAAACATGGACAATGGTAATATGTGAATATGTGGCTTCATAAGTCAATATGTAGCCCACAGATATCTTAATGTGTGGTTTAATGTCCCCTCATTTCTCTTTGAATACATTACTCCTATAGATATAGATACAGAAACAGATATAGATGATATAGCTATAGACATATAGATGTATAGATATAGATATTATGTATATGTGTTTATAGTCATAGTACTTTGTAAAAAAATCCCAGTGCTACATACATAGAGACATATTTAAAATGTGGAATTATTTTTTAGAAAAGTTTTTCACATGGTACTTTAATTGTGACAAATTGTAAAGCGTCATTGGAGTTAGAGCCATAAAGGAATTTAGAGTTAATCTTGTCCAGGGGTGGGGAACCTGCTGCCTCAAGGCCACATGTGGCCCTCTAGGTCCTCAAGTGTGGCCCTTTGACTCAATCCAAACTTCACAGGACAAATCCCTTTAATAAAAGGATTTGTTCTGTAAAACCTGGACTTAGTCAAAAAGCCGCACCCAAGGACCTAGAAGGTCACATGTGATCATGAGGCTGCAGGTTCCCCACTCCTGAGCTACTCCATTCCCCATTTAATAGATCAAAAAACTGAGGCACAGAAAAGTTTAGTGACTACCCCAGAGCCACACAGCCAGTCTTCTGACTCCACAGGAAGGATCTTTTGGACATAGCTATAAAAGTGATGTTTCCTGACTGCAAAATCAACCAGGGCCCTTTGTTAAGTTGAGCACAGTTCCTTTGGCTACTGGCATGGTATCTTAGTCAGCTGACCCTGTGGTACCTCAGTGCCATTTGTCATTTGATGACTATTGAGAACTCTGAGACTTTGAGGTTATGGATGCATCAGTTATGAGGAGCAGAAACTGATGTGTAATGTAATGCAGAAGCACAGACCTTATTTTCAATTATTTATTTATTTATTTTTGACATTTTTCTTTTAAATTTGGAGTTCTGAATTCTCTGCCTCCCTCACACACCCCTCTGGTGCCAAGGAAGTAGACATTGTGAAGATAAGAAATGTGATATCAATTATGCTTGTGAAATTATGAAAAAACATTTCTATATTAGCCATGTTGTAAAAAAAAAAAAAGAGAGAGAAGAAACAAGAAAAATAAGGCGAAAAAATTATGCTTCAATTTGCATTCAGATTCCATGGGTTCTTTCTCTGAAGGTGGAGGTGAATGACTTTTTTTTTTAATTATAAGTTCTTTGGAATTGTCTTGGATCATTGTATTGATCAGAATAGCCAAGTCATTCACAGTTGATCCACATACAATGTTGTTGTTACTGTGTACAATGTTCTCCTGGTTCTGCTCACTTTATTTTGCATCAGTTCATATAAGTTTTCCCAGGTTTTTCTGAAATCATTCTGCTCATCATGTCTTATAGCACAATAGTATTGCATCACAGTTATATACCACAACTTGTTCAGTCATTCCTTAATTGATGGACATCCTCTTAATTTCCAATTCTTTGCCACCACAAAATAAGTTGCTATAAATATTTTTGTACATGTAGGTCCTCTTTCCTTTTCTTTCATTTTTTCTTTTTGATCTGTTTGGGGTACAGACCTTGTAGAGGGATTGCTGGGACAAAGATATACACATTTTTATAGCCCTTTTGCCATATTTCCCAATTGTTCTCCAGAATAGTTGGACTAACTCACACCTATAATTGTGAGAAAATCTTTAGTGGAATAACACGGCTTGAAAGAAATTATTATTTTTTTTTACATACAGGCTCAGCCTGAAATAAAAGGGTCAATATGTTTTGTTTGGTTTTTACCTTAAGTAATAATTTAACATTCTTGTACTTCAGTTCTTTCATCTATAAAATGAGGGAGCTGGATTAGATAACCATCTAATTCTACAGTTCTCTGATCCTATTATAGTCCCAAAAGAAGAGCAGCCAGCCCTGGTGTAGACCCTGTCAGGTCTGGGACTATGACTAGCTCTTGCTCTTGAGGGAGTCTTACTTAAACTGTTTGTCTTTGATCCTTAATATCAGGGGCCCCATACTCTGGGCCTCAATTGCCTCATATATACAATGGGAATAAAGCAGTATAGTGCTTTACAATTTGATGAGAACTTATTCCTTTGGGGAAGGCAGAATGCAGATGTACCTATCCCCAACTCCTGTATGTGATGAAAGAAAGCAGGAGGTTTGCAAGTCATAAGAAAAGCATACTGCCAAACTCATATTGTGACTTTTGAAATCACTTGGAGGGTGACTGAACTAGCCAATCCCCAAAGCTTCCCATACCTTGGCTTGTAAAAAGACAACATTAGCCCCATGCTGAGCCTGCTAATTACCACAGAGGCAGGGTATATTAAACTGTAAGGATGCACATGCACACCTAATTATGTTCATGCATACTTATAAATCAGCAAACCGAAAGCATATGCATGATGAAAATTACCCATCATTAACTCTCCTAATTGCACCCAAATAAAGAAGAAAGCAATTCACTGTGGAATATGTTTTCATCGTTTGGGCACAACCTTGCCTGTCTCATTGGAAGTTTGAAAAATTGGTTTTGAGGTCATAAACGGGAATTGATTCTTTGCAATTTAAAAACACTATCTAGGCTTCTCTTCAGAATGTCAGAATCTGGAAAGAGAATTGTATGGTCTGGATAACAGAAAGTTATAGCATGTGGACATCAAGGAGACCTGAGAGCCACAGAAGTAGGCAAATGAGAAGAATTCTTTCAATTTGATGCAGAACATGTCACAGATAGTGACAGATAGAGTGAACATGCAATAATGTGGAACAATCAGGGACAGCTCCTAAAGGAAATCAAAGCATTAAATTTAGATATTGAAGAGAAGAGTCAATCACAGTACAGTAATTAAGATCAATTGAAGTACTCATAATATTCCTTCCAGTTTTTCAATACCATTATATTTTCATCACTGGCAAGATGAAAATAATTATGCATGCTTAATTAGACTGCTGGTTGGACCAGGATTCCATACAAGTTTACTATTTTCCCTTGTTGAGGATAGGGATGGGGAGAAACCAAGAAAAGAAAAATTAAGGTTTTTGGTTCTCTCCTTAATGTGAAACCCAACTTAGGCTATGATAGCTTTACAAGCAATGAAAGAGAAAATGTTCATTCTTGTCATAGCTCCCCCTCAGTTAAATATTTGTTGCCCTTAGAAAATCAGTTCAGGGCAATTGGAAGAGGGGTTTCTCATAATCATTTCTATTACATATTTATGAATGCAAACTTTGAGGCTGTGTCTAAAAAGTTGAGACAACTAACTAAAAAGCATTCAATTGAACTGATAAGTTGATGTCCTACATTCAAATCAAGCCACCAAGTATTTACTAAGTGCTTGCTAGGTACCAAACACTGTGCTAAGTACTGGGAATACAAACACAAGCAGAAAGGACAATCTCTGCCCACAAGCAGCTTGCATTCTAATGGAGGAAACAACACATCAAAGGAAGCTAGATAGGGGGAGGAGCCATGGATGTACCTAGATCAGTAGCATTGTAGGAAAAGTTCAGGAGAGAGTCAGGAGAGTAGCCCAGTGAGGAAAGATAAGGCAGCCTGCATGTCCTCCTTAAAATGGAGATTCTAGGAGGAAAATTCAATTCAAAACAGTTACTTACTGTCCACAATATGTAAGACAAAGCAGCTGAGTACACTGGAAGAATTCTGGGGATCGGAAATACCTGGGTTCAGATTCTGCCTTTGACAAACGATGGCTTTATGACCCTGGGCAAATAATATAATGGCTTAGTGCCCTTAATAATGCTCTAAAACTATAATTTTAAGAGAAGTTGCTGATCTGCATTTCTAGAGGGGGCTTTGCTATTAAAAATTTGCTATAATAATGAAATTATAGGTCCAGATCAACCCCCCCTCCCAATGTAAGAAATTGTATATTGTACTAAGGAAACCATTTTTAAAAATCTCTTTTAATATACTGACTACTTTGTTTAAATAAATTAAATTGCTGTTTGGATACCATCCTAATTTTAACACAATATATAACTAACATTAAATAGCATTTTACAGTTTGCCAAGTACCTGACATAAATTATCTCATTTGATCATAACAACAAAATAGCTTATAGGTGTCTGCTACCCAGTCTCTTGAATTTGCTATCCACTCTGTCCCATAAGTTTGTTTTTTAAATGAATTGCTGTCTAGCCAGATCTCTTCTATCTTGTGCTTGTGAAGCTGTTTTTTTTTTTAATCTCACTGTAATACTATCAAGTGTAACACTGCATTTATCTCTATTACATTCATGTTATTAGATTTAGTCCAGCACTCTTGCCTCTCAATTATATTTCTGATCCTGACTGTCATCCAGTGTGCTAGCCATTCCTCCCAGCTTTATGTAATTGGGAAATTTGATAAACATGCCACCTATCCCTTTATCCAAGGCCCTGGTTTTTCTCAATGAGGCACTCAACTATGCATTCTTATCACACCAAATACCCTATAACAATTTATTGGCTTGCCTTGTTCTCTTATTCCTTCATGGATGCCCATATAAGCTGCTTGAGGATCTGCCTAAGGTGAGTTTATACATACCCATACAACCATGATATATTCATGCACACATGATAAATATGTAAGTAGACATATATGTATGTAAATATATACATGATATATATGTACATAGACATACATGTATGTAAATGTGTATGTATATATGTGTGTGTGTATATATGTACATATACATATGTTGTTGTTTGTTCTTTGTTTTTGAAGAGGACCAATGACATCACGGCATGATTTCTTGACTTGTGTGTGAAGTGAATTTGAATCTAAGTGACATAGAGTTGTACAAAGTCATCAGCCTCACTCTCTCTTCCAGGGTCATCAAAGTCCAATGGCAAGACAAAAGTCAGAATGGCTGGCAATGGCTCAGGATGTAGTTGATGTATTTGCTATCTTCAGCGTCTGACCAAGCTTTAAGCACACTGCAGTGTTTTCATTCAATTGTTTTCATTCCCCCATTCCACCAGGGGAAGTCTTCACATGCTTGAGATAGACACCCCTCTCACTCACTGATGGGTTTAATACCTGTCAATTACCCTCAACCTGGTTTAGCCCATGTGCCAAGATGGTTTTGCCCAGTTATGACTCCTGCTCATGCTACAGTTTCTTGGAGCCACAGGTGAGACTTGGGTGACAGATAGACACCAAAGGTGGATGTGCAGCCCCGAAAAGGGCTTGGCAAGCCCTCCTACCAGAGGTGCTAGTCCTCCCTTAACATTCTATATACCCCACATACACACATGTTTGACTCATGCATTATACGAGCTAGCTCAGCATTTGGGAGCCTCCAAAAGAATATGTTGGAGGAAAGAGGCATTAAGCTGCTTACCAAACTGAAGTTCTACAGAGCTGTTGTGCTGACCTTATTTTTGGACGCCTATGAAACCTGGGCGGTCTGCCAGTGCCATGCCAGAAAATCGAACCACTTCCATTTGAATGATCTTAGGAAGATTCTGAAGATCACTTGGCAAGAAAGGTACCAGGTCCTTTCTTGAACCGAACTGCCAAGCATTCAAACTCTACTGCAGAAAATGCGATTCTGATAGGTTGGTCATGTTGTTTGAATGCCAAAGGTACACTTGCCTAAAAGACTATTTTACAAAGAACTGACACAAGGCAAGCTCTCACACAATGGTCAGAAGAAGCAATACAAGGACACCTTCAATATCTCTCTGAAGAACTTTGATACGGCTCATGAGACATGAAAGACACTGGCACCGAACTGTCCAGCCTGGTGTGCCCTCATCAAAAAAGACACTGTGCTCTGTTAGCGAAACAGAATTGTAGCAGCTCAAAAGAAACATGAAACGCACAAACTTAAAGACATCTCCCTTACAAATGATCATATAGACTATTTGAGCCTGACCTGTGGTACAGCCATCTGAGCTTATATTGGTATGATCAGTCACAGCCAGACATACTATAGATTGACCCTGACACCATGACATCACTTTGGTCCTCTTTTAACACAAAAGACAAACAACAACAATGAACACATAGGCATGAGGAAGCTATTATGTGCCTGCCAGTATCAATTACACGTAAGTTGCTTTATGATTCACCATGGGAGATCCAAAAAAGGAAGAAGAGGAAAAGGAGGTGGAGGACAAAAAGGAAGAGGAGGAGGAGGAGGAGGAAGAAGAAGAGGAAGAGGAAGAAGAAGAAGAAGAAGAAGAAGAAGAAGAAGAAGAAGAAGAAGA
>NW_020949548.1:209099-255461 GCF_900497805.2 Vombatus ursinus | reverse complement strand
GAAGAAGAAGAAGAAGAAGAAGAAGAAGAAGAAGAAGAAGAAGAAGAAGAAGAAGAAGAATCCTTAAAATACACTGTACAATGTATTTGGGAAAAGATAAAAATTAATAAATAACATCACAAGCAGTATAGAATTGTTCTTTGTGTATGACTTCTCCAATCAATCTTATTATCGGAGTAATAGCTGGACATAATGACGTTAGAAATGTCATTAAAGAGCTCTCTTCATTCTTTGATTGTCCAGAAGGCTTCATGAAGAGGATAGGACTTTAGCTGACATTGCCAGATTGCAGATTATATAAAAAAGGATCTGAAAGTTATAGAATACCACAAGTTCAATATGAGTCAACACTATGCTATCGTGGATTAGAAAGGTATTAAGAACTTGAGATTCATAAAAAGAGGCATAAGTTCCAGGACTAGGGCTATCATCAACCTTCTGTACTTCACTTAATCAAACTCCATTTGAAAAGTAATATTAGTTCTGGTCTTTTCAGATTAGAAAAGATATTGATAAGCTATAGAGTGTCCAGAGGAATACAATTAGAGAATTGTAGGATCCCAAATCCATACTATATGGGTATAGGCCAAAGAACCTTTGGGTGTTTTGTCTACAGAAGAAAAGATTTGTTGACAATGACAGATGTCTCCAAATACTTTAAGGGTCATCACAAGATAGACTTCTATTTGAACCCAGAATAAAGAACTGGGAGCATTATATGGAACCTACAGAGATGAAAATTTAGGCTTAATATAAAGAAAAACAAACTAATCCATAAATCAACCAATATGCATTCATTTATTCATATATACACATGCTAACATGTTTATATGTATATATGGAAATATGCATATACTCATATATATGCAGACATATATGAAACACATAAGTAAATACAATGTAATTTTGAGAGGACATTAGTAGCTGCAGAAATTAAGATAGGTGTTGTGCAGAAGCTGCCACTTGAGCTGAGTTTTAAAGGGGACAAGAGATTCTGAGAGGGAGAAATGAGGAAAGAATGCATTATAAGAAAAGGGCAGAAATAATGAAAAGGAACCTAGAATATGGAGGATCATGGGTGATGGATGATAAGAAGAGAGGTTTGGCTGAATCATATAGTCTCTGACAGAAAGTAATATGTGATAAAGATAAAAGGTTGTTATTTTAAATGCCAGAGAAGTTTATATTTCATGCTGGAAGTGATAGAGAATCTCTGAAATTTATTGAACAGGAGGTTGGCATGGTCAGACCTGAGCTTTATGAAAAACATTTTGGCAACTGTGGGGCAGATGGCTTGGAGTGGAAAGAGACATGAGCCAGGGAGACCAGATAGGTAGCTTACTGCAGTAGTTTAGGTTCAAGGTAAAAAGGACCAAGAAATGTTAGGAATGTGCAACTAGCAAGAGCTGGTGAATGATTAGATATGAGTGATTAATGAAATTGATGAGTCAAGGATAATTAATAATAATAATAATAATAATAATAATAATAACTATAATTTACATAGCACTTACTATGTGCCAGGCACAGTGCTAGGTGCTTTACAAATATTACTTCATTCGATCCTCACAACTCTGAGAGTTAGATTTGAGAAGCTAGGTGTCTGGGAGTATTGTGGTACCCTTGAGAGAAACAGGGAATTTTGAAGAGGAGTAGATTTGGAGGGCAAGTAATTAACATGATTAAAGTAATCAAATTAATTCATTAAGCTTTTCTGGACCTGTTGAGTCAGCAATTACAACTATTCAAAAATGGAATGTACTACCTCTCTCAAGGTAGTAGTGAGTCTCCTTTCACTTGAGGTATTCAAGAAAAAAGCCATGTGATACAGCCATCACATGTTATCTTGAAAGGGGGATACTTGTTCACATATGGGTTGAAGATAATCCATGAGGACTGTGGCATCTGAGTCACCTTCCAAGTCTGAGATTTCTTGACTCCACGAACTGGACCTTGCTCAATAGATACCGTCTGTCAAGCTAGAGGGAGGAAGAAAAACTATTCATTGTGAGGGAAATAGAAGCAAAAATTTGAAGGAACAAATTTCTAAGGCATAGTCTGGGAACAGTCAGTCTGTTATTGGAGCAGATGACTGGGAAAGTCTTGGTGATGCTAAGGTTTGATCTGCGTCTTGAAAGAGGTCGGGGAAGTCTGACCTGAGGAGAAAGAGCATTCCAGGTATCAGGTGGGCTTGTCTGTAACATGGTAAGCCATTTTGACAGCTGTGTGACCCTGGGCAAGTTACTTAACCCCAATTGCCTAAAAACAAAACAAAACTAAACTAAATCTAAAACAAAATCTAAATTTGTCCATCAAACATCATTAGTTCTAACTACCGGCTTTCATGCTCCCCTCAATCTCGCTGAGAGTAAGTCCCCTGCAAAGTCACAGTTAACTTTGGCCTAGCTCTGTAAAGTTTGCAGTGTTTTACACAGAATCAAGGATTCAGAATTGGAAGAGACTTTAAGATCTCATCTGGTCCAATCCCCTCATCTTACAGATGGAAGATGAAGTGGTTTTTCAAGGTCATATAATTCACAAATATCAGTGGTGAGATTTGAACCTATGTCTCCTGACTACAAATTCAATGTTCTCTCACAGGTAACTTCCTGTTATCCCTACAACCTCGTGAGTTTGATATTATTGTTCTACCACCTTCCCTTCCTTTTTTTTATAGATGAGGAAGATAATAAAGTTCAGAGCTGCTTACTGACTTGCCCACACACAGCTAGTAATTGACAGAGATGGGAATTGAACTTTGAACCTCTGATTCTAACTCCAGTACTCTTCTCCACTGAGCCATACTGTGATGTTCCCCGTGCTGTGAGATAATTGCTTTTGTGAACCCCATTTTACAGATATGGAGATGGAAGCAGACATGGGTGAAATGACTTGCCCAGGGTCACACAATTACTGATTGTCTAAAGTATAATTTGAAGCCAGATTTTTCCAGTCTCCTGGACTGAATCTACTCTCTGCCACATACACTCAATGAATGGAGCCCTTCATCTCAGTGTTTAGCCAGAAGAGAATATTTAGAAAAGAAAAGGAGAACTCCCCACTGGTAGGGTGTATAATGGCAACCCCCACTGCTCTCCTAAAATAGCAGAGCCAATAATAGGGCAGCTACAATCTAATAAACTCTCCAAATAATTATCATCTTCAAACACAAGAGGCAGAAGTCATTGTTTTATTTGATCAGTTGTTGAGAGTGGCATAATTTTCTCCAATTGTGAAAACAGCCTGGCGGTTTTGTTAGAGAAGGAGGAAATCGCTTTGTGGGATGTGTCATAATATTACTGATAGACATTGTGGAACAAGGGGAGAGGAGAAAATTCCATCTCAACAGGAGAAATGACAGCCAGCCATTGTCATGAAATGATTCTCCTTTTTTCCAAGCCCCACATTTCACTTTCCAAAGACACTGGTTCTTAGTGTTATTTAACAGGCTGAGTGTTCTGAGTGCATTGACTACTTAACAAGCTTCAACAGTCAGGCAAGCTCAGCCTGTGAGCTGCAGGGGGAGAAGAAACTATCACAGAGAGCCTCAGAGATGACAACTTAAAATCAGTCACTTCAAACAAAAGGATTCCAGAGGTGATTCTGATTCAACAATAATAACAGCAACAACAATTAATGACAAAATGTTTGGGAATAAGAAGACATGAGTTCAAATCCCGATTTTGCCACGTTGCTTTGGGCAAGTCGCTTTTCCTCCATTGCCTTCAGATTGTTTAAATGGAAAATGAGTTGGTTGGAGTAGACCAGTAGTATCAAACTCAAATAGAAATGAGGGCCCATTAATCCACACATGGTGCATAATGACTTAATTTTACAATGCAATGTTTGATATATTTTACTTTTATTTATTTTATTAAATATTTCCCAATTACATTTTAATCTGGGTCTTCCACATTAGGGAGTGTTGTGAGCTGCATGCAATGACCTCAAAGATTCATTCTAGTTTTCAATACATGTTTCATTTATTAAGCATCTACTATGCACAAGGTCCTATGCTAAGTGCTGGGGATATAAGGACAAAAAAGAAAAAGAAAAAATGGTTCCTGAAGAGAAAGAATTGACCTTCTATTGGGGGATAAATCAGCAACAAAGATATGAAAGTACAAGTTTAATTCAAGCAGAGAGAAGGCACTCAAAACCAGAAGTGTTAGGAAAGGCTCCTACAGGAAAGAGCACCTGAGTTGGACCTTGAAGTAAGCTAAGGGCTCTAAGAGAAGAGAAGAATGGAGTGCATTTCCTCAACTGAAATCACCAGGTATATGTACATAGTGTAGAAAGATGTGAAGGAAGTTGTGTTTAGGTATAAAAGAAATGATTATTAATAACCAATTATGTTGGAGGGCTTTTTTGCCTATTCTCTTTCCTTGTTTGAAGCTTACCCTTTGAAGGACATTACTGATCTCTGCAAAAAAATTAACTCACCTAGACCATCTTATGTAGGTGAATTAATGGATCCCAACCCATTATATTTTACTCAGACAGGTCTGGGAAAATGTGGATTCTCCCTTTTGTCAGATGAGTGATACAGATACAGATAATTCTCTTTGACCAAAATTGAGTGATCAGAGTCACATACCCCAGACCCTTATTAGAATGGGTCCACCTCTCATTATAATACTCAGGAACACCTCTCATTATAATATTCAGGAACATCTCAGGAACACCTACTCTTCCAAAAACATATAAGCTTTTAGTGGGTTACATGAGGGGTCTTTGGTCTAAGAGAGATGGCCAAATGGCCATACTTTTATTAATAATATGGTAACATTATTAATAAAATGATTAATTACCCACAAACTAAGTCTCTCAAACTTTTTATATGTCTAGGGAATAGGAAATAGGTCAGTTTGGCTAGAGCATAGAGTCCCAGATGAGTCTGGGAATGATATATATGAAAATATAATAAATAAATATAAGAAAATATATTAAATAAGTCTGGAAAAGCTTTGTGTGTAGGATCATGGATTTTATCTATCTAGAAAGGATCTCAGGGTCAGTCAGACCAGCTGCCTTGTCTTACAGATGAGTAAACTGAGGCCTATGAAGATTAGGTATTGCCCCCAAAATCACACAGGTAGTGTTGGAGTTGGGATTTGAACTTATAGTCTCTGAAGCCAGAGGTAGTTTCATTTTTTTTTCCCACTGTACCAGGATATCTCCCAAGCGGTTATTTCACAAATGTTCATGTAATGAATGAACAAATCAAGTAATTAGTCAGGGAAACCTAGGTGGCATTCAAATTGTATGGTGCTTTAAATGCTAAACTAAGAAGGACATATTTTATCTTAGGGATAATAGGGAGCCAAGGAAGATTCTTGCACAGGAGAGTAACATGTTCAGATTTATACTTTAAGAAGATTGTTTTTCAGCAGTGTAGAGAATGAATTAGAGCAGGGCGGAGATTGGAAGCAGTAACACCAGTTAGAATACTATTTCAGTGTTCTAAGTAAAAGGTTATATGAGCTAGAACTATCGTAATGGCATTTTGGATAGAGAGAATGCATTGCTGTTTGCCCTGGTTTTCGAAAAGGATCAAGGATATCATTGCTGATGTCTTGACTTGCACATGAATTGGATTTAAGTGAGGTAGAGTAGCACAAAGTCCGTAGCCTCACTCTTTCCTTCAGTCAACAAAGTCCAATGGCAAGAGCAAAGCCAAGACAACTTCCTAGCATGCAGTGGTTGATGTTGGTGTCTTCAATGTCTAACCAAGCTCTAAATGCTCAACATGGTTTAGCCCATCTGCCAAGATGGTGTGGCCACTGCAGATGCTCCAGCTTCATGGAGTCACAGGTGAAAACTGAGTGCTGGATAAACACCAAAGGTGGATGTGCAGCCCTGAAAAGGAGTTGGCAAGCCCTCACACCAGAGGTGCTAATCCTCCCTGAACACCTCATACACCCTAGAGAGAATGTATATCAATGTATATCAACTACACACACAGAATTTTTTCTTATTTCACACTTCCCCTTGTATTGAAGTAATTATTCCCATTTCGTGAAATGTTACAACCAAACTGGACTTCACACCTGAACTCTGCTCCCCAGCCTCTGGAATATTAGCCTTATCCATAACTCTTTCCTCTCCCTCACTACACATACCTAATCAGCTACCAAATATCACCATTTCTACTTGGACAATGTCTCTCACATCTGAAACCTGCTTTACTCACAGAGCTACCACCTACTCATCTAGGTGGTACAGTGGATAGAGGGGTGAACTTGAAGTCATGAAAATTTAAGTTCAAATCTAACCTCCAATTCTTGACCCTTGGCAAGTCATTTGACTGTTGTTTGCCTCTGTTTCCTCATCTTTAAAATAAGGATAATAATAGCACCTACTTCCCAAGATTTGTGTGAGATAACTTTGTTAAGTACTTTCCAAAACTTAAAAGTACTGTATAAATGTTAGTTGCTGGTGTTGTTGTTAGTAGTGGTGGTGATATAGATCAGGGCCCAATGGACCCAGATGGCTCTGGAGGAGAGAGTGAAGCTGGTAACTTTGTGCAGCCCTCCATTATTTAAATCCAATTCACTCGAAAGCCATGACATCACTTTCCTGATCTCATGATCTTCTTCTAGAATGAAGGACAAATAGCAGCCACAGTAGTGGTGGTGGTGGTGGTACTTTCTCCCCACACCAGTTCAGCCTAATTATTTTTCTGCCAAAATAAAGAAATTTCTAAAGAAATCTAAAGAAACCCTGTGAGTTTCCCACTCAACCAAACCCACTGGCATCTTATTTCCTCTAGGAAAAATATAACTTGCTTTGCTTAGCTTTTAAAGTCCTTCTTTGCCCCAACTTATCCTTCCAGCTTCATTGCATATTATTCTTCCTCCCCAACTCTGTATTCTAGTCATACTGACCTTCTATCTATTCATCACACACAAGGAATCAGAGATATATCTCACTATCTCCTCTCCATGCTTTTAGCCATAGCCATTCCCCATTCCTGGAATGCACTCCCTTCTTACCTCCACCTCATTGAGACCTTCTCTTCCTTTAAAGTACAGCTTAGGCACTGTCTTTTGCATAAAGACTCCCTTAATTCCCTCAATTATTAGTGCACTACTTCTCCCAAATACTTTGCATATAGCTAATTTGCATATATTTTATTTATTCTCTTTATAGTTAGATTAATAATACATACAATATATAATATATACAATACAGACACAATATAGAATATATACAGTACAATATACCATAAATGTGTATTATATATTGTATATGTATGTATAATATGTTATATATACATAGTATAGTAAAGTATATATAGTGTATATTGTATAGCACATATAGTACATATTATATATAAAGTCTATGAATATATACATATATATTATTTTCCTTACTGTAATATAATATCATTGGGAGTAGGGATTCTTCCATTTTTTGTACTTGCATCAGCAATGCCCAACACATAGTAGGTATTTGGTTGATTTTCCTTTACCAGCAAAGTGCCCTTTTCTCCATCTCAGCCTATTGTCATGCTACCCATCATCCTTCAAAACCTAGCTCCAAAGCTACCTTGGCTATGAAGTCTTACCTTCTGCTGTGAGTTGTTTCTCTTTCCTCTGGTCTGTTAGGACTTTACATTCCTCTCATTGCTTCTCAAAGACCATAGAGCAGGTCTTGAAGGGATTATCAGGGATCATCATCTTTATCAGGAGAGGGCCTGCCCACACTAAGGAAATCACAGGTTGTTAGTTCATCAAAATATTTACTAGGGAAGTTTTAGCAGACTAGACATTATTAACTATACTTGGGAATTATGGCCCTTTGTTCCAGAGGATGTGAAGGAGACCTTAAGCAGCAATCTGGGAACATCCATGGCCGGATGAGCAGCAAAATTGTTGAAGGAACTGAGAGCATTTGACCTAGAGACAAGACTAGGGACAGAGATGGGAGCTGTGTTCTAATATTTGAAAGGCTGTCTTATGAAGGGGAGATTTGAACGCCTCTGTTTGTCCCTGAAGAGTGGAACCAGAAGCAATGAATTGAAGTTACAAAGAGGCAAATTTCAGCTGGTTGTAAGAGGCAAATGCCTAACAATTAGATCTGTCCAAATGTAGATAGTAGTTTTGCCTTTTCTGGATGATTACTTGTTGGACCTGTTATGATGGAGATTCCTTAGCTTATGAGGTAAACTAGATGGCTGCTGAAGTCTATTCCAATTCTCAAATTCTGTGATTCTTGTGATTGTGCTTCTTGCGCTTATCAGTGTGACCTTGAGCAATCAATCAATGATCAATCACCATATATTGTTAGTGTGGGTATATAAACACAAGTAGCAAAACAATCTCTACTTCAAAAGAGTTTACATTCTAATGGAAAGGCAAGCAAATAAACATATAAGCATATGTATACACAGAATCTATATGTAAAGAAAACAAATGCCAACACAGTGTCAGATGCAAGATAGTTTGTGAGGGAGGATACTCATTGGAGGATATAGGAAAGGTTTCATGTAGAAGCGGTGCCATTGATACACCTTGAAGGAAGAGAGGAGGATCATTTAAATTCTCTGGGCTCCAATTTCCTTGTCTGTAATGTGAGAGGGCCAGTAGGGTGGTGCAGTGGATAGAGCGCTGGAGTAGGAACCAGGAAGATTCATCTTTCTGAGTTCAAATCCAGCCTCAGACTATTACCTTTATGACTCCCAACAAGTCACTTTACTCTGTTTGCCTCAGTTTCTCATCTGTAAACTGAGCTGGAGAAGGAAATGGCAAGCCACTACAGCATCTTTGCCAAGAAAACTCCAAATGGGGTCACAGAGAGTCAGATATACCTGGAACAACTGAACAACAACAGCAGTATAAGGGGATTGCACTTGACCTCTGAGGTCTCTTTCAGATTAAAATCTATGATCCTCTGATCCATCGTTGGATATCCTGATGGACCAGACAATATTCTGCTTGAAACAATGAACCAGAAATATCTCTTCCTCTTTTTTGTCTCTTGGATCAATTTCTGAGATCTCTTTTATTTATATTTTATTCAAAGGGTCTCTTTTCGGCCATTGGGTAATAGGGTGCATATTACTTGAAGCATAGGTTTGTTTTTTCCATGCTGTTTCAGAAAAAAAAAAAAAGAAATCAATGTCTTCTCCCTCACCCGACCAATTTCTGTATATCTTCAAACACAAGATAGGGATGTTTGCATAACCAAGATTCTTGCCCCCATCTTCTCACATGTTAACTATGAGTAAGTAGTAAATTGGAAGTAAAAATAACTTCACCAGCCAACAGTAGAGAGATCAGGAAGAAGAAAATGATAAGTGAGACGCAGCTAAATATTTATGTATATGAAAAATGAAAACATGAAAAGTATTCCTTCTGAAATGCATAATTAAGCTCAAGACATGCTAGGCAGATGGCGTTGGTAATTACAGGTTCTTAATGCCTCTGAAATTCCCCGAGACTTAGAGTGGTGCTCCTGCTTTTGTAGCTCTGGTGTTTACAGCTTTCTTTCTCTCCATTAACGTTTCAATCTCTAGGCCAGCTTTCTCACCTTCCCTAGTCTAGAATTCTATTTTGTTTTTAATGAAGTTTACTAACAATCTTTTTCAGATGTGCAACCTCTGTCTTATTATAGGCTGCACTGGGTCAGAAGGCCAACCACTACAGTATAATCTCTTTGAAAGGGAGGGAAATAATTGTGAGTAAGATCAATCAATGTCATTTAATAAATACCTCCTATGTTCCAGACACTGTGCTAGGCACCTGCAAATACAAGGTCAAATACAGAATAGGCCCTGCCTTCAAAGAGTTTATATTCTGTAAGTATCCGGACAAACAAGCCTAATTGTAAGCAACAGGGAGATTTTATACAAGGACATTTAGGAAGGGAAGTATGGCCTGCATTCTAACTAATGGAGAAAATAAATGTGAGACCATGCAGTAAACAGGGATAACAATGAACATACTCTACTAAGACATTCAACAGAACTTTAATGAGGTCCCCATCCAAGGACATTAAAAGGAAAAAAATATCATTAAGTTTAGTGAATAGAATGTTGGGTTTGGAGTCAGGAAGATCAGAATTAAATTTTGGCTCTGACACCTGTTAGCTCTGTAACCCTGTGAAATTTATTCAACCCTTAGTTGATTTCTCTGGAAAATGGGAATTATATGGAGTGTAATAACCTCACAGTACTGTTGGGAGGCTTAGATGAGACAATGGATGTACATTGCTTTGCCAACTTTAATATGCTACAGAAATAACTTATACAATGATCATTATAGTTATATATTAGCCTGTTTGTTTTACTTAAATTCTGTTATTTTTAAATCTTCATTTCCCCAAGATATTTACAGATTATTATATAGGCCTTTGTTATTCTTCACAGAGGATCATTAATCTGGTTATATATTCACCTGAATAAAAGGTTGCCTAATACGACTTGTGAGGCTACAGTATGAGTTCTTTGAGGTTCAGATCCTGGTTTTGCCTTTCTTTGTATCACAAGTGCTTAGTACAGTAACTCACATACAGAGAGCCTTCAGTAAATCGTAGTTGACTGATTGATTGCAAGCAGTCCCTTGATCTGGGAGTTTGAGGCATCTAGTCCATTATAATTTTTAATTGTGAGCATGAGATGTCCCTTCATAAGAAAAAAGCACACATACTCACTTCAAAGTATCATATGATCCTATTTATAATGAGTGCTTCCTTCAGGCCAGCACCTCAGACCCCATCATCTTTTGAAGATGGACTCATCAGCCTGAGAAGATGGCAGTCTGTTGTCCCCAACCATTACTAGGGCCTCCAAATTTGGGATGGTCCCTGTGGGATGTTATTTTTGAGGTCTCCTCACAGCTATGCAATGACTGCCTCTACATATTCCTAAGAATTGATCTGTTTATTTCATTTTTTTCAATTTCTCAAATCTATCCAATTTCAACCAAAGATCTTGAGAACGTAAGATCATAAATTGAGAGATAGAAGGGTGTCAGAAGCCATCTAGCCCAACCTTCTTGTTATAAAGATAGGGATACTGACCCCAAGACAGCTAAACCAATGTGCCCTAGAACCCATAGTAAGGTCCAGAGCAAATATTTGAACCCAAGCCCTGCCTTCTGATGCTCTTATCCCTGTACCACATTGCTTGGGCCTTCAGTTCCTAACATCCTAAGAAAGCCACTGTACCCTTTCTAAGCCTCCAGTGTCTTCATTAGTACACTGAGGGTTTGAACTAGATTTCAATGAACCACACACTTATTAAGCACCTACTATCAGCCAATAATTGTGCTAGGTAGTGGGGAGAAGTAAAATATAGCTAAATAATACATGTTTTCTGTTTTTGTGGAACTATGAAACTTTGTTGAACTTTGCTACAGCAGTACTCTTTAGTTTTCCATGTACTCAGATTAGAAGGGCCTTTCAGGGCCAAAAAGATGTTCCTTACCCATGTTTTTGTTCCCCCGTTGCAGATCCTGAGGGTACAGAGAGTTAAGGAACACAAAAGGTTGCTTGTTTTCAAGGAGTGGGAGATAGCTCATGAGGCCAAGGAGCTTTTTCCAGGATGGACTGAAGCCATGGAAGAAAAGGGTAAATCAATTATATTTTAACCTCCCCTCTCTGGAAAATGATACAAAGAGATGTGTATGCTGAGAATAAGAGCTTTTGAAAAAATAGAAGATTTCCTGAAGGAGATGAATGTTTTCTCCATTTCTGCTTATAAATGTGGTTCTATTTTTAACGTGACTTCCACAGGACTTCCCAGGAGAGGATTATGTAGTGAGGTCATTTTTCCCCTTATGCACTGCACTACTCAGCTCCTGACTGGAACACCAAGTCCCTTTGGGAGCTCACAGATTAGAAGAGTAATGAAGAGCCTAAACCCATAGGATAGGGTGGGGAGGAGGGGTGGTGGGGAGTTTTATAGTAACTGCTGTTAATAGTAACAGCAGCAGCAGCAGCAGCAGCAGCAGTAGTAGTGGTAGAATAAATGTTAACAATAATAATAATAATAGAAGAGGCCATATAGCATAACAATAACATTAATGGATAACATTTCTATATGACTTTAAGGATTACCAAGACAAGAGCTTTAAAGATCTTATTATAATTCTATAAAGTAGGTTTTATTATTATCACCATTTTACACATTAGAGAATTGAAGCTGAAAGAAATTTTGTGATTCATCCAGAGTTAGACAGCTACTAAGTGTCTGGGGCAGGTCTGGAACTCAGGTCTTCCTGATTCCAAGTCTTGTACTCTATCCACTGGATAATGAGGGAGCATCAGTTATGAAGGAGTGGGTTCCAAGTGTACCTCTGACATACACTATATTCTACAAATACGCATGCCCCTAGATAATTCTCCAAAGATTGAAAGTTTAATCAAATGACAAGCATTTATTAAGTAACTACTATATTAGGCACTGAGCTATTTAATGCATAAACAAAGAAAGAAAAAAGAAAGGAAAAATGAGTAGGCCTTTGCCCTAAATCAGTTTATATTTTATCAGGAAGATCGTGTCTAGACAGTGTGTTCCAAAAGTCTTAGTGCACATTAAAGCTTTAATAGCTTAAAATTGCATCAAGACTTTTGGGACATGCTATATGAGGGATAAGAAAAGGGAACTGACCTAGGATTTCACTGGTGTGAGGAGTTTCTGGGTGAGGAAACCCCCTATATGAATACAGGTTGTCAACTTCTCTGAAACTTAGAGTCTTAGAGAGTTGCTTAGAACATTGATAGGTTGAAGCAACTTGCCCAGGTTCACACAGTCATTAAATGTCAGAAGGAGGATTTGAATTTAGGTCTTTCTGGTTTGGAGGACAGCTCTCCATCCATTGCGCCACACTGCCTTTTTTCTATAAGAACTTTTTTTTCTGTGTTCTTCCTAAATTTCCCCCTACCAACACCCCACTCCCACCCTGGGTTCTTGTTAAGATTAGTCTGCTATGTTTACAGTTACTGCATTAGAAATGAATTTAAAATACAGTTACCAATTTGCTTCTACAGAAAAAGAGGAGGGGGGAGTATTTTAAGCAACCTCTGAGTTGTGTGGCCAACTTGGATGTACCACAATTCACATGCCAAAATACTAGATAAATCATGTTGTTGTCATTTACTCATGAAAAGCAAAATCCTCAGTTATTGTAGCTTATAGAAAATGCAATTAGCAGACTGTGAAAACATCAGACTGTGAGTTCCTTAAGAGCAGCAACTCTCTTTTCCCTCTCTTTTTTATCCCTAGCACTTAGCAAAATGAATGGCACATAGCTGGTGCTCAATAAATGTTTATTCACTGATTAACTGAAATACAAAATCATCAATTTGGGTGGTTGTTAAGTGCATTTAATAGAAGAAAATCAAATATATAGCCAGTCAATATGACAGTAAACTATATTTTATAGTAATACAAGCAAATCTTTCTATAGTGAGTCTCTGTCTCAAGTAAAAGAGATGAGAAAAACGCAATTCACTCCTGTCTTCAGAAAGGGACTATGGGTCTGAAACATTGTGTGCATTTTCAAACTCACTTGACGCTTTAGCTAGTTCTGTTGAAATGCTGTTTTCCCTTTTTTTGTATTGTTTGTTACAAGGAAGGACTCTCTTTGGGTAGGGGGTGGAATATATTTGGGAATAAAAATGATGTGAAAACCAAAGATCTCAATCTTTTTAATAAAAAATTATCTGAAGCCTAACTACTCAAAATGCATATTCTAGTCAACTTCAAAATCATCTTTTCTCATATTCTTTTAGACGGTGTGTTTTGTGAGGATCGGGGGAGACTATTTACCCAAAGGAGCCAGGAACATGAGCCATGTCCAGTAGGTTGGGGTCAAGTTGGAAAGGGCTTTCAAAGATAAACATAGACATTTATATTCTTTTCCCTAAGGGCAATAGGGAGTCACTGAAATTGGTTGAAGACGGGCATCATGTGGACAGGTCTGGACTTAAGGGAAATTACTTTGCCAGCAGTGGGTGGCATACACAAGGGTGGCGAGAGGCTTGTGTCAGGGAAACCAATTAGGAAGCTGTTACAATTATCTGATAAGAAGGCCTGAACTAAAGGGACATTGATGTGAGTGAAGAAAAGAGGCCAGATTTGAGAGATTTTATAGAGGTAGAAAAGATAAAATTTGGCAACTGTTTGGAGGCATGAGAACAAGGGTTCAAAGATAATGTGGAAGTTACCAATGGGAGCCTGGGAGCATGGTGGGGCTTTGACAGAAATAGGGAAGTTTAGAAGGGGGGAAGTTTTGAGTGGAACGATAATGAGTTTTGCCAAGAGTCAAATTGTTCTTTGTTTCATGCAGACTGTCTATAGTGTGACATTTTGTGGTCTATTTGGGTTGTTTTTGTTTGCTTATTTCTTTTTCTAAGAAATTAGAACAGCTAGATAAAGAAAAAAATATTATTTTTTTCCCAAGCCAAATGAGGTCCATTTTTATGTGTCAACTGTGTAGTTTAACTCAAAAGAATAACACCATAATGAACTAGAGGCTATTCGAGAATTCACTTTCCTTTAGCTTGATAAAAGCTAACAAGTCATCAATCGGGAACAATCATAAAACACCTACAAGTCACTAAGGTCTTCAGTATTTTGTTCGAGGTTTCATAATCCTTAACAATACTCCCTAGGTTCCCCTCCCCAGAAGTATAATTAGCCTAATGATCAGTAGCTAGTAGTCTTTATTAACTATGGCAAGACTTATTAGGCTCTACATCATGACCCAGATGAGTGTTCCCAAAATACAGCAGACATCAGGAGGTATGGAGGTACAAGGGAAAGAATACTAGACTTGGAGTCAGAGGAAGTGGGTTCAACTCTTGTTTCTGGCATTTAATATCTGGATGACCTTGAAAAAGGTGACCCTTAACTTCCTAGGCCTCCATTTCATTATTTACAAAATGAGAGAACTGGAAAAGCTGGTTTCTGAGTTCCTTTACGATGCTAGACCTATGATCCCAGAATCTCTTTTGTTAATGTCATGACTGCTTTTGTTTCTATCTGTTCAACCAAGGAGTTGACTCTAAAGAGACAATCACCACTAATCCTTATCTCTTTTTCCTCTGCATTATCTATCCCCCATTGCCAATGTGGAGTTATATCATCATCCCTTCAACCACAAGCAACTGTTCACTTTCCCAGATAGTCTACTCTACAAAATCCATGTTTAAGGTTCTAGGTGTTCTATGGTCCCTCTTCCCTTCTCCACTTTCTAGCACATCCTTCTTCCTCTAACCTCCTATTCAGTGTCTTTTACCATAAGCTCCCAGAAAGAGTAAACTGTGTTTGCTGGCTCCAATTTATGCCACTTACACTTCCTAATGAATCTCCCTTCCTAAGGACCATCTTTAAAAAATGGATAAATAAGAGGAATAGAAAAAGTTCAGCAAAACTAAACAACATAATGAAAAACTGATGTTATATCCAGTGATCCAAATGTTCCATACAATTGCAAAGAAGGTTTTCTCATGTATCTTCCTAGGGGCCAGCCAATTTTCACAGTGTTCAGCTTTGATTGCTTTATTCTTCTTTCCATTTTCATTGTTATACCATCTATATATTTATGTATGTAATATATGTATATATACACACACATATATAATATACTTATAGCTATTATTGGAACCTACATATATTTCCATGCACATCATATATATAACATATATGTAAAAAATTCAGATAGTGGACAAAATAATAGTCCTACCTAAGGCATAATTCTATGTCTCTCTCCTTTGTAAAGCTATTTAATGGTTCCCCAGTGTGTCTTATATGTTTCTTCTTATTTATAATATCTTAGAATCTGCCTATACTCTAGCTTTTCTGCCTTATTTTCCATTGCCTCCACTCATAAGGTCTATATTCCAGTCATATTAGACTGTTAAGTGCTCCTGAACTTGATGAGTCATCTTCTGTTCCCTTACATTTGCAAGGACTCCTATCGAATATGGAGCCTAGAATTAATTCCACTTTTTTCTGCCTTATAGAATAGTTATATTTCTTCAAAACTCAGTTAAGATGCCCCCTTTTCTGCTTCCTTCCCTGTCCTTCCTAACAGAAAATATTAACTGTCCTCAACTATGGTTATAGCACTTTTCTAGGTATCACCTTTGCCTTTATCATGTCCTATCACACTTATCTGTGTACATAATACACTTTCCCCAAGAGAATAGAAGCTCCTTGCGGGCAAACACTGTGTCCCTTTTCATCATTTTATCCCTAGAGCTTAGCATAGTCCTTTACATGTAATAAGTACTCACTAAATGTTTGTTGGATTTAATTGAAAAGGATGCTGGTTTGAATTATTTCTAAGATTACTTAAATTTCTACTTATATACATGTATGAATCACAGGAATAGACCATCAGGAGAAGTCCTGAGAAAATCAGTTTGCTAGAAAAGTAAAGTAACCATAATATCCTATTCAGAAAGAATTTTTGATAATCAAGGTTGGTAATATGATGACATACCACAAATAATGTAAGAATTACAAGGGGAAGGATCATGGAGGGTGAAGGAAGCTAATTCTTTCAATGCCATGACTTAGAGGGATAAATATTCTATGTTATCACATGTAAAAACAATGTTTTTTTACAATATGATAGTGCTCTTCTCTGTGTGAATTTTCTGCAGAACTGAGATAGACTATATGAGTCTTAACTAGAATGGAATAGCCAAGGCTTAGTCCAGGAATCAGAAGGTAGAGGGCATTGGCAAACTTACATTTATTCCTTCAGCAGATTGAAAAGACTTAAAATAGCAATAGGTTTGCAAGAACAAGTTAAAAGAGAAAGCTACCAGATTACTTGATACATTCCCTCTTTCTCCACTCTAACACTCCACCTCCATGAAGCAATTGTACCCTAGCTGGGCTCCTCCATGGCTTAATTCCATACTATTCCTTCACCAATAATAAACATTCCAGGAGCTATACCCCCATGAGATCTTATAGTCAAAAGTCTGAGGAGCTCTTTCTTCAATATTTATCCAGCCCCATAAATAAATTTGTTTTTTAATTAAAATTTATTTTTCAATTAATAACCCCTACCAATTCCTCCCCCTTCCAATGAAAAAGAAAAGAAAAAAATAACTTTGAAACAAATATGCAAAGTTAAATGAAACAAATTCTCATATTGACCATGTTGTATCTCACTCTATATATTTAGTTTATCACATCTCTGTTAGGTTGTGGGTAGCATTAATAATAATAATAATAACTAACATTTATTTGGCACTTATTACATGCCAGGCACTGTGCTAAGCACTTTACAAATATCTCATTTGATCCTCATAACAACCCTGGGAGGTAGATGCCATTATTATCCCCATTTTACAGATGAGGAAAATGAGTCAAACAGAATTTAAATGAGTTGCCCACAATCACACAGCTAATACCCTCCTGAGTCTGGGTTTGAACTCAGGTCTTCCTGGTTGAGCTTTGCATTGATTGGAATTCTTAAGTCTTTCAAAACTGTTTGTTTTTACAATGGTGTTGTTATAGGATAAATTGTCCTCCTGGACATTCTCATTTCACCCAGCAGCAGTTTGGACAATTCTTCCCAGTTTTCTTTGAAACTGTCCTATTGTTTCTTGTGGTCCAATTATGTTTTATTACATTTATATACAATAATTTAGTCAGCCACTTCTCAATTTATGGGAAGTTTTTAGTTCTAGTTCTTTGCCATCATAAGAAGGAATTATATGAATACAGCTACAAAATAATATTTATGATAATAAAATACATTTTAGAAATATTAATTTCTGGGTAGGCCAACCCAATATACTAAAACAGGCCATGCCAATCAAATAAAAATGAAAATACTGTCTGAATTAATTTATTTAAGTGCCATTCTAATCAAAATGCTAATGATTATAGAGCTAGAAAAATAATGAAATTCCTTTGCAGGAGCATAAGATCAAGAATCTCAAAGGACATAATTTTACAAAGGGGAAAATTAGGCTATCTAGCAGTGCCAGCTTTCAAACTACACTATAAAGTATACAAAACAATTGGATACTAGTTAAAAAATAGACAGATTAGTCAATAGAGTAGAATAGGTACACAAAATGCCAAAGCATGTGAATATATACTAACTTGGCATTAAACCTCAGTTACTGAGTAAGGAATCAGTATTTGACAAAAATTTATGGGAAAACTGGGAAGTAATTTGGCAGAAATTAGGTTTAGACCAACATCTCATATCATATACCATGATAGGCACCAAATGGATACTTAATCTAGACACAAAAAGTCACATCATAAATGAATTAGAGGAACAAGGAAGAAATCATCTTTCAAATATATGGATCAGGGACAAGTTCATAACCGAAGATATAGAGAGGAACACAGAAGATCAATGGAAAATAAATTGATTATATAAAATTTAAAAGTCTTTGCACAAATGAAAATGCAGATAAGATTAGGGATGAAATAATTAAGTTGGAATAAATTTTTATACCGAGTTTCTCTCACAAAGGTTTCATATTGAAGATATATAAGAGAACCTTTTAAATTTACGAGAATAAAAGCCATTTCGAACCAGAATCTTAACAGACAATTCTCAGGGGAACAAATCCAAACTATCTATAGACATTTTTCACAAAGTTGACAAACGATGGAAAGTGACATTTAGAGGTGTTATCCCGTAGGCACTGAGCAAAATCTATGCATGTACTACTATCCATAGAGCTCCCCGTCTCTATGTGCCTTTAGAAGTTGGGGAGCAGAAGAAGGAATATTTTAAATCATTTCCAAAACAGGTCAGGTAGCCATAGAGGATAGTCCCTGATAAGAACTGATAAGTTATCTGATTATTTTGATTCTGAACATATACTTCTATCTAATAGGAGGGGTAAAGAGACTCTCACAGGGAGTCCAAACTACAGTTGAAAGGTTATACAATGCAAAGCTGGAGGCATCTTTAAGATCACCTAATCTAACTCCCTAATGGATGAGGTAGCTAAGGCACAGATAGAATAAATTACTTGCTTAATATCACTCTCGTAATAGTTGATTTATTATTCAAACCTAAATCCTCACATCAATAAGTCAATATTCTGACCTCAGAATCAGGGAGGGAAAACTACATTACACATTCCACTTTTGTATAGCTCTAATTATTGGAAGTTCTTAATTACACTGAATTGGTCTTTTTCTCTTCATCTGTTGCCGCCTAAATTTTCTGTCTGGCACCAAATATCTTACCTATCTTATAATGGTAACTCATGTTTCACACTTACAGATTTCTTTCCTCCCAACAACCCTGTGTAGCAGGTTGTGGCTGTCGATCTTTCATTCTCAAAGAGGACCAATGACATCACAAGGGTGATGTAGAGTAAATGTCATTTCTTCCCTTTTTACAAATAATAAAATGAAAGTTTGAGAAATAAAGGGATTTTTCTCTGATTATAAAACTAATAAGGTTATGAGGTGCGATTCAAACCCAGAAACCAAGACAACAAACCTAGACCTCCTTTTTCTAAGGGCATTGCCTTATTAGACAGTCTTCTTTGATTCCTCGTTGATAAAGTGTTCTCTATTGGCTGTCCCCGGGTTTGTCCTATGCTAGCTTTCATGTTTTTCTCTCTTCTTTCCCTTGCACATCCTCATCTGATGCAGGCTGATTAGGTAGGACCTCATTACCAATGAAGGAGTCAAAATTGGACAGCATGCAGAAAAAGACAATTATAATAACAGATGATTATCCATTCGTGCAACCGCTTTCTCCAAAGGAATTCTATCAACCCCTGTGTTTTCAAAGGAGTCTGGGGTTTGTTTATCCTACATTGAATGATTCAGCTCTCTTTTTCTACTTCAGTATAAAATCACATGGCATCTAACACTTGTGGGACCACTAGTGTTCAAGCTATGTTCCTGATGAAATCAACTTCTTAGAAGTAGATATATATGGGCCTTTACTTCCCAAAGCAAAGCAAAGATGGGAACTAAGTGGGTATTAATGAAGGCAGGATGCAAATATTATCTTGCGACTTTCTTGTAGGAGGATAGATAGAGATGGATACATACATATACATATATAATGTTATATATTTTATATTTATATACTTATATATGTTGTATATTTATGTTATGTTTATATTTTGTTATCCATTTATGTTCACATATATTTATTTAGCATTCAATATACTTTTTAATTGTATCAACTGATGCTGAAGCTTTATCTCTGTTTTTTTTGAAATATTCAATCTAACACACTATCAGTAGAGGTAGATTCATTCACACAACCACAAGGGGGCGAATGAGAATATTATCTTATTCCCATCTAAGCATAAGACAAAGTTGTAAGTCACACTCTCTTCCAGTTACTTAGATTACTTACACTTTCATTGGTCATCTAAGTATTTCTTGGGGCATTTAAGCACAAACTTATTTCATTTCTCTCTAGCAGGGCTTTGCTAAGCACTCAAGGTCTCCTATTTTTATTTGTTTATCTGTTTGTTCATTTATTTATTTAGCCATCTTTTTTTTTTAAATTTTGAGTTCCAAATTCTTTCTTTCCATTCAACTCCTCTCCCACCCATTTAGAAGGCAAGCAATATGATACCCATATCCATTATCCATTTGAAGACATGTAAAACATATTTCCATATTAGTCATGTCACAAAAAAGGCAAGAAAAATGTTTTTTAAATTGATTCAGTCTTCCATTATAGTTCTTTCCCCTTGTTTTTCTTTCTTTTCTTTTAATTCTTTAAAAATTTTAAACTTTCTTCTTGAATGTCACTATATAAGTACTGATAAAAAGGCATTAGTTAATCCATCCATGACAGGTTCTTAGAGGGATAGAAGTAAAAAACATGGTCCCTGCCCTTCACAAGATCATAATTTGGGGTAAAAGATGAGAGAGATTATCATATATGAAACAGTTCTTTAAAATATGAGAGCACCTATATATTTGTTAAATTATATAGTATCTTGGATCTAAATATTCTATATGTTCAGAAAGAAGTCACTAGGGGCTGGTATAGTTGGGGAAGTTCTTCAAAAGAAGTTGCTAGTTTTATTCTTTATAAATATCTTAAATGTTCATATATCCTCTTCACTCATTGCATATCTGGGTCATGACTTTGGTCCCTAACTTTCTTCAATGTGGTACACTGGAGAGAACATTGGTCTTGGGGTCAGTAAAGACCTGTGATTGAATTCTGGTTCTAATATTTATTATATGTGTATCCATGGGCAAATCAACCCATTTGGGATTTAGTTTCCTCATTTGCAAAATTGGAATGATAATTGCACCTACCTCAAATGGTTGTTGTGGGAACCAAATACATAGTAGATGCTATGGATCTGTATAAAACTAGTTTTATAGACATGTAAGTTATCCTTGTTATTCAGTGCATATCTGTGAACAACTGTGATGCATAAGAGAAGGTGATATGTACACATGCAAAAAATGTTGTGACAGATTTAAAGATGGAGTATTCACTTTCAACTGGGGTAGGAAGAGTTGTACAAGTGAGTCACAAAAAAGGTTCAAGGAAGAGCTAGGTTTGATCTAAGCTCAGAACAAAGAAAGAAGTTCAACAGATAGAGAGAGGGGAAATGGGGGAAGAACATTCCAGACATGCGGGATGAAATGAGTGCATGCAGAAATGATGAACAAAATTTAAAAAAAAAAAAGAAATATTGACAAAATGAGAACAGGAGTCACACGAAAAGTTAGTTTGACTAAATATAAAGGATATATAAGATAGTATTATGGGATAATTATGGAAATGCCAGTTAGAAAGAAACAATGCCAGGATTAGGCATTAGGTCCTTACTTGGCATTCAACCGAGAACTAGTGACCTGAACAGAACAACATGTAAGGAAAATTACCCAAGTAGTACCATAAAATGATACATGTGAGTGGGGAGGGACTGGAAAAAAGGAACCATTAGGAAGCAATAGCAATAATTTCTAAGCCAAAAAAAAAGAGATGAGAGACAGCTACAGTGTTTGAAATGAGGGTGGCAAGAAGGGATCAATGCTTTTTCTAGAGATAGTATTAAGAGGACTTGGTAAAAAAAAAAAAAAAAAGACTTGGAGAAGAAAGGAAAAAATAAATAATTTTTGAACCTGGTTACCTGGAAGGATGATCATACCATCCACAGGAAAAAAAAAAACCAACTGGAAAGAAGGATTATTGAAGAGTTAAAATGACATAGAATAAATCCTGAAGACAACAGTGAAAGGGATCACACAGAGAATGATCATGACTAAAATGAGGCATGGGGTTTGACAGAAGACATGATAAAGTAGACACCCCAGGACCACAGAATAACTGTGTTGCCTTGATTTTGTTTTATATCCAAAATGAGGGAACTGGAATATATTCACTAGAAGTTTTCTAAAGTCAAGAATAATGAAGTTCTCTTCTTAATTCAGTATATATCCACTAGATGGCAGCTTGAATTAAACAATATTTTCTGGTCTTCTAATTTTTTTTTTTGAAAATTTTTTTTAAATCCCCAAAACTTATAAAATTATTGTTAATAATTTTTAAACTATTTTAAATGAGTCACACTGTTGCACAATGTCTGGTTTATATTATTGCTTTCTATAATTAAAAGGATGGCCTAGATTTTTAGTTTACTAGCCTTTCCAACTTGAAGGGGGAAAAAAATCAACTAGCTCATGAGAGTTTAGAGTTAGTGAACTTGGTATCTAACTAAAGTTGACCAGGCCACTTGGTAATTAGTTCTCTAATATTCAGAATGTGTTTGAAGCAAAAATACCTTACGCTACATCTCTTTCTCCTCTCTGCCTCCTCTCTCCTTTTCTCCTCTCTGTCTCTGTCATTCTATCTTCCTATATATATATGTATATACACATATATGAAATGTATATAGGTATATGTATGTGTATGTATACATGTATACATGTATATATGTGCATATATGTATATGTGTATGTATACATGTGTGTATGTATATGCATGTATGTGTATGCCTGTATGCACAAATGTATGTGTGTTGGATGTATGCATAATATATGCATTATGTATGTATTATGTATCTCTATGCAGACGCTGCATGGATATGTGTATATGTATATAGACATTGTGTATTTATATTTGCATATGACTATACATTGTATTGCATGTGTGTATATGTATTGTGCATGTATTACATTTGTATACATATATAAGTATCTGTACATTATGTGCATATATGCATGTACATGTAGGTATGTCTGTATAGTGCACATATGCATATGATGTACTATGCATTTTGCATAGTGTTATATTGCATATGTATGCATGTGTGTATTGGTATGTGTATGTGCATATGTGTGCATATGTATCTCTGATGGCAATTGAGGAATCATTTTAATCTGGTTTTACCAGTACTAGCTATAAGAAACTCCCATACTCCTTTGGGAATCTTATATAGTTGAAGAGATAAGGATAAAGGTATGAATGAAGTCTATGCCCTGGAGGCACATTCATTGTTTTGCTGGCCTCTTCATATTCAATTAAAGCAATCAAGTCTTTTTTCCTCTCTCTTTCTAGGTCAAAGAAGGTTTATTTTATGCCTCAACGCTTTCCCCTTTACCTTTCAACCCCAGTCAACCTCCAGCTTTTGCTATTGTCTTTCTGTGGCACTCCTATTACACATACGCACAAATGTGTAATCTACTTATACTTAAACAGGCACACATGCACGTACAATTATGTTATAAAAATGCATGCACACGTGTGTATGGTTTGTACCTATATTTATGCATGTGCATTGCAAATAGAGATGGAGATATGAGCTCTTTTCTGAGTATTTACTCAGGGAAAGAATCAGCAAAGTGTCAGCATAGAGGTGTGTATCCCTGTGCTTTAGAGAGAAAGACATACAGAGAGAGACAGAGTGAAAGAGGTAGCTTTCTTAAACATCAGCAGGCTATTCTGAAGAAAGCCATGCAATGAATGATAGCCATTAAAAGAAAATCTGCATTTTGATCTCCTGTGCTATACTAATATCTTGCATGGTAGACAAGAAACTACAATTTTGAGGGGTCAATCAATCAAAATTTATTAAGTACCTAGTTATGTACAAACCATGTTGTTATTGTTGAGTCATTTCAATAGTGTCTAACTCCTCATGTCCCCAGTAGGGTTTTCTTGGCAAAGATACTAAAACGGTTTGCCATTTCCTTCTCTAGCTCATTTTTCAGATGAAGAAACTCAGGTAAACAGGGTTAAGTGACTTGCCTAAGGTAACACAACTAGTAAATGCCTGAGGCCAGATTTGAACTCAGGAAGATAAATGTCCTACAACTAATCATCTTGCAGGATAACATCAACTCAGAAACTTACACTCTGCCCATACCTCCTACCCCTGTGGCCCTTCCCTCTCTCTAATTGGGAAGGGGGGCAAGTAGACATTAGAGAACTCCTCCCAGATCTTCCATTTTAGTTGAGTGCCCAGGATGGTTGCCCCATCATTTCCTACCCCAGTTGCAGCTGCCTTTCACCTTCTTTTTATGTCTTTCCCAGTACACTATGATGTCCTTGAGGGCAGGGACTCTCTTTTGCCTTTATTTGTATCCCCAGAACTTATTACAGTGCCTAGCACACAGTAGGCACTTAATATTTCTTCATTATTGACTAATAATGAAATACTATTGTCCTATAAGAAACAATGAATGTGGAGAATTTAGAAGAAAGCAAAAAAGAAAGAACAAAGAAACTTGGAATGACTTGTACAAACTGTGGCCAAAGGTTGATGAACAAAAATTGGAAAATCATAATGATTTCAATAATGGATGCTGAAAACAATCAGAATTAGCAGATGAATTCCCATACCCTGTGATGACCAATCCCATTCACAGAGGGCAGATGTTGAAACATAGTCTCTGATATCAGTAGAGAAATGGGGACTCTGGATGTAGAACACAGTGTTGGGTGTGGTCTTCATGCTGACTGCTTTTCTTTAACTGTTTTATTTGTTACAAAGGAGAGCTTAGAGGAACATGGGGAGAAATCTGTGTGTTTTTGTAGACAGGTGGGAAGAAAATTGATGAGAGGAGGGAAGGAATGATGGATAACATGAGCTCTGGGAGGACAGAGGTTGACAGAAGGAAACACAAACAAAGTCAAGAATGCAGATAGAAACTTGGCCCAGGCAAGGAGAAAATGTTTAGGCATAAAATGTGATGTGAGCAAGTCCAGTAATGTATACTACCAGAGATAGTTTATGGTTCGTGAAAAGTCTAAATGTTTGAATTATAAGATAGTAAAGCTATGGACACTAAATATTATTTAATTGATATAGGAAACTCCCTCTACCAATGTAAGTCATCACCTCTCTGTAGGTTGCCATCTTAGAGCAGGGATATTTAATCTCGTCTCCATGAACATAAAAAAAAAATAAACCCATATTTCAATATAATGGATTTCCCTTGTAATGCTATGTATTTTATTTTCTGTATTTAAAAATACTGTACTGATAAAAGGTCTATAGGTTTTACTAGATTGCCAATGGAGTCCATGACAAAAAAAAAAATGAGACTACCAATATTTTAGAGAGTTGCCCAGAGTACTAGAATATTAAGTGACTTTCCCAGGTTCCCTTAAACAGTTAATGTTGATGGAAGGCCTTAAGGCCAGGTCTTCTTGACTTTCAGACCAATATTCTATGATATCTTTCAGGAGAAGATAGTCTGAAGGCATACCGAAGAAAGTCTTGAATCAGCCGACACACACACGAACACACACAGACATACACATTACAACAATATGTTAAAGGTAAGAGTTTTAACCCTGGGATTTTTAAGTCCATTTTATATCTTATCAGTCATGCACTGAAACTTTAACATTTTCTCTGACATCTCCATAAAACATGAAGTGCTACAAATATCTTCATATTGATACATTTACCTTAAACACATTACCCTTGACATACTGCTTTAAAAGAGGGTTTTGGCCCAATTTTGTAAGTGAATTCTTACAATGAAAAAATATGGAGAAAGTGCAAAGTTCATCAGCTGTCTTGTGAAAGGATGGCTTACACACACACACACACACACACACACACATACACACACACACTTTATTTTTCAGACTGTAAGGAAGGCTTCTCAAAGTACTCATGGTCTCATATTGTCAGAGAGAGATAGAGACAGATTACAGTTATCCTTTCCGCATCACAAGGGGTTAGGCATGTTGTGCTCCTATGATGTGGAAAATCCGCATAAAATTTTTGCCCCCCACCTTTGTACCAGAGAAGAAATCTGAATCTTTTCTTTTTTCTTTTAGGGGTATTTACATTACCTTATTGTAAGATTTAGATCGGTATTATATAACACTACACAGATATTTTGCATTCATATGCAAAATATTTGCATATATGTATATGTACACATACATGTATATAAATATCCACACACACATTTCTGAGTTTCTAAACTTTTTCTGTGTCTTCTGCTGGCCTTCACACGTCATATGCAGCTTCTGCATAACTTCCCAAAAAATCCTATTGAATTTCTTATGCCAGTCCCTGATATATCAAAACTGCAATGGGGAAAGTCACAATGTCAAGGGGATAACTGTAGCCCTTTAACAATGGAGGGGCAATTGACTGTCAGCACTAGAGCAAGAGAAAGCAGTGAAGTGGGCTCTAAGTGGAATATGATTATTAGCATGAGTGGGAACATTAGCTCTAATATTTAAACCAGAAGCAGAAGTGCTCCCAGGGGAAAGTAGATTAATCAGGCTGGGCAATTTATCAACTGTATGTTGCTTGGATTGTTCTGAGTGAGAGTCAGGCCCAGATAAACATCAAGGAAAAGAGCTAGTATATTATTTGGGTTTCTCCGTGGATAAATTGCCCATGTTTCTGTTTCTCTTCCCCAGTGCACCAAACATTTGAGAAACACCTGAAACAAAAGAGTGCAAGCCCCACTGAAGGCAATGACTTTTATTTTCATCTTTGTGTACTTCTCACCTAGGATAATGCCCAGTATAGGGTCAGTACTTAATAGATGCTTGTTGAATTTGGGTACAAGGTAGTTGTTCGAATGGGTGCTAGTGTGTCCATCTCTCCCCATCAGTTTCCTTTGTTCCAGGACAGCTCTTTGTTACCATTTGCAAGTGACAAGGTACAGTCCTAGAGAGTCTGTGATGATGTCCTTATTCTGAAAGAGCCTGGATTACTTCTCTGATAAAGAGATTATTTAAGGGTTTAATCCAAAACCCACAGGTTGTTTTAGAGAACTTAGAATTGATAGCTGATATCTCTTTCTGTGTCTTGTAAGATAATATTTTTCCATGACTTTCCCTTCCTGAATTCAAAGTAGTTTGGCATAAGAGATAGTTTGCCAAAAATATATATGTGTATATATATATATATATATGTGTGTGTGTGTGTGTGTGTGTGTGTGTGTGTGTATGTATGTATGTATGTATGTATGTATATAGTAAGAGATGGTTCAAGTGCAAAGATGTCTGTAATCAAGACCAAGTCGGATTTTTTGTGCTTCCTAAAATGGAATAAAAATATCCAGTGGATTTCACTTTCTTTTTTTCTGGTGCTTTATGACAAAGCAGTCAAAACATATGGTTCAATTAAAAGAATGAGCTATTAAACTCTAAAGCAATCTTGTAGAAGAAGTCGCTTAATCAACATATAGAGGATGACATGGGGAGATGTTATCAACAGCTGTGCTGCCAAAGGTGTATAGGAAGTGGTCTTCTGGACTTCCTAAAATTAGGAAGCAAAGACAGAGCTTCAAAGGAATAGCAGTGTTGCTAACCACTGGATTCTACAAAACTCTTTGAGGAAGAGGATACTATAATCTCTCTATTCCTTATGCATATGGCATCCACTACAATTCATTTAGTCCTTCTGAGATTGGACTCTTTCTCCTCCTAATGGACTCCATCTATATATTTGATGGTAATACTTACAGAGAGTCAAAACCCCCAAAACTTTTTCGACTCAAATTAACAAAACAGTTCTTTGGGTCAAGTTAAGTTTGTTGAGAGAATATGCAACAACTGGTTTATATTATTTCATTTTTTAAAGATCTGGTTGGTTTGATGTCATGAAGATACGCTCAACTTTGTCAGAATTGGGGCAGCAAATAAAGTCAAATGTCATCAAGTCAGGAGGAATGATGTGAATGCCACTTTTCTGATTCATTGTTATTGCTATTAGATCTGTGATTCAATTGCTAGGATAACTACCATGGTTATCTATAGGATAACCTCTATAATTGGGAGCACAAACATTTCTCCCTCTACCAACACAGGTCCATAGGTCAGCATTACTCTGTAATTTACAATTTTAAAGAGCTTCCTGGGGCATAGAGAAGGTTCATGATTTGTCTGGGGTCAAATAAGCCATTCTATGTCAGAGGAAAGACTTGAAATCAGCTCTTCCAAATGATAAGGTCCACTTTCCACTATTCTGAGCTGCCACTTGGTATAGAGGCACAATGTATGAGGCTATTCACCTCAATTTGACAAACATTTATTAAATACCTATTATCTTAAGACTCTCTGTAAGCATTCTGGGATATGACAACAGAACAAGAAACAACCATTTTTTTTTTTCCTTTAAGATGTTAAGAACTTAGCAGAAGAAGTCCCGTGGTCAAGTTATTCAACTTCAGGGAAATAAGAGGACAGGGACACAGGCACTCTTATCCTAAGCTGAATAAAGGTTTAGCGAATCACAGTAAATAATTCACTAATAGAACAATTACTCATGCAAATAAAGGTATAAAGAATAAATATTTTCTTTTTTAAAAAATTCCAATTACATGAAAAAAACAATTTTAACATTCATTTTTTGTAAAAATTTTGAATTCCAAATTCTCAACTTCCCTCCTCCCTCCCCACTCATTGAGAAGGCTAGAAACTTGTACAAACATACACATTCAAGCAAAATATATTTCCATGTCTGTCATGTTGTAAAAGAAAACATAGATGAAAAATAAAGTAAAAAGAATTATGCTTTGATCTACATTCAGACTCCATCAGTTCTTTTTTTTCTGGAGGTGGATAGCATTTTTTCATCATAAATCTTTTGGAATTGTCTTAGATCACTGTATTACTGAGAATAGTTAAGTCAAAAAATAAATGTTTTCCACCTTATGGACAAACAAAGGCCCTCCTTCTGACTGGGTATAGCACAGTCAAATCATGGGTAGCCTCCCTGTAAAAACTCTGTGCTTGGCCTATATATCAGATACTGCTGCTATAAGTAATAAAGATCCACTGAATGTTTCAAGAAATGGAATAATAGTAAATTCAGACCCACATGAAAGGCAGATTGTTTTCACAGAGCTGCAGAGAATGGATTGGAGAGGGAAGAAGCCAGTTTGGATAATAATGTAACAGTTCAAGTGGCTGAGGTCACACATTCATTTAGCATACATTTCTCGAGAAACTACTCGTAAAACATACTGTGCTTAAAGTTGATGATGGAGGGGAAACCAAGCCCCTGCCCTCCTATAGGGATCACAGCTTTAGAGTCAGAAAAGGCCTTAGAGATGAATTATTTAATGTAAGCCACAAATTGTGAAAATGAGGAAACTGAACCCCAGAAAGGCAAATTGCTTTGCTTACAGTCACATAGGTAACAAGTGGCAAGACTGGGATAAAAACCCAGATTTTATAGTTATAAGCCTAGGACTCATTCAATTTGGTGAATTAATATAGGCATACCAGATCTCCTATTTAAGATAATCAATACCATCAGATAGAGATCCAGAGACCTAACTTTCTGCCAGTCCGGCCCAACAACTGCCTGGATCAGTACAACTTGCCATCTTTGGGAACTGTCCTCACTGCATGATTGCTTATTTCCTACCAGATGGAGTCCCTGTTTAGTTCCCACGGCTGGATGCCCACTGTCATCTAGTTTCTGACTCCCACATCCCTACCTCTGCTGAAGATGCCCCAAGTTCCACTCCAATTTGATCTTTGGGCCCACTTTACCGTTGATGGAGTACCATATATCCTGTCATTATGATTCACCAAAGTTCTCAGGCCTTTTCATCTGCTTTGCTCCTTCCCTTGTCAGAGAACAAGTAACATCTCTCCTTTCCATCTTCCACGAAATGAACATCAGCACAAGCCCTCCTTTACAAGGTGTTTCCTTCAATTAGTATGTGAACACCTTGAGAGCAGGAAGAGTCTAGTATTTCTATTTCTATCCTCAGCATTTAGCGTTGTGCTTGGCACGTAAATGATTAATAAGTGCTTTTCCATTCTATTGTATTCCATGTTAGTGGCATAATAAGAAATCAATTTCAGAGGCAGCTAGGTGGTACAGTGGATAAAGTACCGGCTCTGGAGTCAGGAGGACCTGAGTTCAAATTTGGCCTCAGACACCTACTAGTTCTGTGACGCTGGGCAAGTCACTTAACCCCGATTGCCTCCCCCTGCCCCCAAAAAAGAAATAATTTTGACAACATAATAGAAAAATGCCTATAGAAAATAATAATTATTTTCTGCCCCTTATTAGAAAGACAAAAAAGAGTAAGGGGGAGGGGCCTTCCAGAATATCTTGGATTGAAGAGAATTAATTTTCCTTTAATTATAAGTAATTTCAAACCAGAGGTGGTTTAACTTTCTCCTCTCTCTGGATACTGAACCTATCTGATGCCTGATTGAGAAAATTGATAGAAAATTTGATATCAGTTCACCTAAGTTACCTGCCTTCCAACAGGAACCAAACAAATCCCTCATTCATTCCTTATCTTGAAAGCACCAACTGACATAGGAACCCAAAATAATAGGTGACTGGGAAGAATATCTTGTTTTCATTTTAAAATTTAGCCTCATTGGTTTTCACTGAGAATAGTGTGACCCATCCGTTTGTTTCCTTATAAAATTATTGTGGTCTTCTTGCAAATAACCAGCCACACCCAAATGCTCAGTATTTGGGGACAGTTCCAGTTCTAAGCATCTAGTTTGCCTTTTCTAAAAAGAAAAACAAAAAAGGTTTGGGTTTGAAGTGAAAAATAAAAAAAAAAATCCTTCACCTTGCCATGCTCCAAAATTCCAGAAGAAGGCAGAAGAAGCCAAGAATTTGTCATAGATAGAAGTTATCAGCATACCTCCTGTGCCTGTTACATAAAGGAATGATCCTGACAGGAGGCTCTCTCTTTCCCTTTTCTGAATCCTCACAGTTTTTCTTCATGCAGCACCTTATTTTCTAACAATATCATTCAAATAAATACAGGGTATGATTTTTTTTCTATAATTAACAAACTTGTCCTACTTTGTCCCTCTGCTCCATCAAAAGGAAGAATATTTTTAAATTTAGAATATTTTTAAAATGTATTTTAAATATTCCATCATTTTCTTATAGGGAATTCATCTCTCCATTAGTTGAAAGCATTCATTCATTCATTTACTCATTCACTCATTCATTCATTCATTCATTCATTCATTCAGCAAAAAAGTGTTAGGCTGCAAATAAAGACAAAAACGAATCAATTCTTGCCCTAGTGGAGTTTACGTTTTATCAGAGGGGGTTACCTTAGGGGGACAATATGTACATAGATAATCTAATACAGAGTATAGCATGCAATTTCAGGCTGATGTGGGTATTAGCAATTGGCAAGGCAATGGTCAGTTTACATCCTGTGTTAGAGGTACCAATTGAATTGAGCTTTGAAGATATCAGAGATTGTGTAAAGGAGAAACATTTCAAGCATGAGGGATAGTCTGGGCAAGCGATGCTGCTTTGGAAAGTCATTCTTTCAGAAGACATGGCCACATGAGGAGCATTATTATTGCTGAATCATAGAATGTTAAAAGAGGGAATGGTCAGATTCAATCCTCTTCTTTTACAGATGAAGAAAATAAGGTTGAAAGATGAAGTTGTGAGATTGTAAGATTTATAGATACAAGGGATCTCAGTGCCTGTCTACCTAATTGAAATGCCCCCCATTTTACAGATATGAAAAGTGAGTCCCAGAGTATCCATGTTCACACAGCTAGTTTGTTTCAGAGCTAGGGCCAGAATCCAGGTTTCCTGGCTCCTAGCTTCTCCACATCTCCATCACAGGAAGTCAGATGCAAATATATTCAAACCTTTAAATTTTTGCTTCCCTATAGGTAAGTATGGAGTTGTGAAAAAGCCACTGGTCTAGGACTTAAGGAAGATTATAACATATCCTACCTTTGACAGTTACTAGTTGAATGAACCTTTACTTAAACTACTCCAAGCTGCAGAGTGACTTTCCTCCCTGTGAAACAGGGATCTTAATACCTGTGGGGCTTACCTTCTAAGAATGCCTTGACAATCAAATGAGAAGATGCCCATGAAATGCTTCAGAATCTTCAAAGTACTGAACAAATGCTACCTGCAATTATTAAGTCGTAATGTCATTGGCACTCTTTAGAGTGACCTGAATATGGGGGTATTACTTCTTCCTTGCAATAATATTCCAGTCACACATATACCTTATAATCCGTGGCTAACCCAGGGCAATTTGACACTGTCGCCCCTTCTCTGTTGGCTGGCCATGACTCACCACTTTCCAAGTCCCATAATCAGATGGGGATCATGGGTAATGCCATAGAAGAATGGTCCAGACTCCCTAAAGAACAGTCTGCTCCACCTCTTTGTGTTCATATACCCCAGACAACCTATCCTTTAGACTGTTCCCCTGAAATAAATTTGCCCCAGTCTGCATTCTGAATGTCATTCTGCCTTCTGAATCTTTATATTTGAGTCTCTCTTTGGCCTGTGTCATTTCCCTCATTCTGTTCCCATTCCTGCCTTTTTTTAATACTTAGAAAATGCTTTAATATTTTTTCTTTCTTTTTTATCCACCCGTATGGGGTGGCCACTAACAAAAGGGACTTGCCTTTGTATGGTTAGAGTAGGCAGTCACCATTTTGGCGTGATTTCAGGGACCCTGAGGCCCTCTTTTCTTTCAAATCCTTCCCCACCAGATGGCTGAATTCTGAAATTCTACCAGCATCTGAGCTGTTTCCCTTTAGCATAGTGCTTTGAATTGAATGGGGTAAAACTTGAAACTATCAATCATTCAATCCATCAAATATTCAAGCAATCATTTGGTAAACACATATTACATGTCAGGCACAGTGCTAGGCACCAAGGATGCAAATATAAAGAATTAAACAACCTTATTCTTGACTTCACATTCAAGCAGGAGAGGCAAGAACACATATAAGAATATAAAGAATAATTATGAAAAGGAAAGATACATACAAGGTAATTCAATACATTTAGGTGGGAGGGCACCAGCAATTAGGGGATTAATGTAGAAGGTGGTACTTGAGCTGTGTCTTGAAGGGAAAGAGGGGTTCTATAGGAGGTAGAGGTAAAAGAGTTTCATGCATTGCAGGTATGGGAGATAGACAGTGAAAAAACACAGAGAGCAAAGAGATAAAATGTGAGGAACAAAGACAAGGCCAGTAGGATGGGATCATAGCATGGGCAAAGGAGAATAATGTGTAATAAGGCTGGAAAGCTAGATTACAGGCAGGGAATGAAGGACTTTAAACCCTAAACAGAGTTTTACATTTTATCCCAGAAGTAATAGGGAGTCACTGGAGTTTATTTAGGAAGGAGTAATATGGTCAGTTAGATCTGTGTTTGAAGACATTTTAATATGAATGAAGGCTTTGAGCATAATTTTGGGGAATGAAGAGAGGAAGGAAACCTGGGAAGATCAACAGCTGGGGACGGACCTTTAGTGAAAGAGGGAAAGAATACAAATGGGGAGACCAGGTACCACATGGCCAAAATTTAACATCTTTACCCCACTTAGTATTTATATGGGTAAGGGTGGGGTGAAATATTAGTGATTTATTAGCTTTTCCCTCTATTAAAGTCCTCCTTCAATTCCATCTTGTGGTAAGTTGCTTCTGGGTTCTCAAAAGCTATGCTTTTTTCCCCTTGTTTTGTTTCATTTGTAGCTGAAGCTTGAGAAGATCCTACAAAAAGACCCAATGACAGATGTTGTGATTATTGTATGAGGACCAGCCCAGCAAAGTTTAAGCAAGTTAATCACCACAAAATTGACCATAGAGTAATTAAATGTTTTAGGCAAAACAAGTCTCAAATCCACATAAGTTGAGAGACCATACACATAAGAAAAATAATCAAGAGGAGTCTGTGGTTCAATAAGGGTACTGGGTTGGAAGTCAGAATTGTTAGGTTTGAATTTTGTCTCTAGCACATCTGTATGACCTTGAACAAGTCACCTTACTTGTTAGAGTCTCTAGTTCCTAATCTGCTAAATGAAGTCAGAAGAGAAATAAATCAAAGGATCAGGGAAAAATTGCTTTTTTCAATCTATGGATAAGGGAAGGGTTTATGACCAAACAAGATATAAAGAGGATCACAGATTGCATATACATATATATATATAATTTAGATAATATATATTTCATATATATATTTTTAAAGAGTTTTGAGAATCAAAACTAATGTAGTCTAAACTGGGAAAATATTTGAAAAAAATAATTATAGCAAGTTTCTCTCATAAATGTTTCATATCCAAGATATGAGAGGAAATGATTCACATTTATAAGAATGAGGACTATTTTCCATTAGATAAATGGTCAAAGGAAATGAAAATAGAGCCTTTAAAAGAAGACATCCAAGCTAGCAATGTTCATATGGGGATTGGGTGAAATGCTCCAAATGACTAATAAATAGAGAAATGTAAATTAAAGCAACTTCAGGTTTCCACCTCACAGTGATCAAATCTGAAAAGTTCACAGTTTAAAAAAAATAAAAATGACAATTGTTGAAGGGACTATAAGAAAAAAGTGATGTAGCTATGAATTGGTGAAATCATTCTACAAAGCAATTTGTAATTGTGGCCCAAAAGTCAATAAACTGTCCATGTCCTTTGACACTGAAATACCACTACTGGGCCTAAACACCAAAGAGATCAAAGAAAGAGGAAAAGGATGCACACATTTATACATACAAATATTTGCTATAATTTTATATATATACATATATAAACACATATCTTACATTTATATATTTATATGTGTGTATTATGTATGTATGTATGTATGTATCTATCTATCTATCTATCTATCTAACTACCTATCTATCTATCTATCTACAATTTCAGCACTTTTTGAAGTGGCAAAGAACTGGAAATTAATGGGGTGAAACTTCCAAAGGTAGAGTCAATATGGTAGAGCAGAGAAAGTTGAACTTCTCCAACATTTCCCTCCAAACAACTTTAAAATAATGCAATGAGACAAAAAAAAGAGATTAAAATAATTAAAATAGGCAGTGAGGAAACAAAACCATCACTTTTGCAGATGATAAAATGGTATACTTAGAGAAACCTAGAGAATGAAGTGAAAAAAAAAAAACTAGTTTAAATAATCAACAACTTCAGCAAAGTTGCAGGATATAAAACAAACCCACATAACTCATCAGCATTTCTAAATACTACCAACAAAAACTAGCATGAGATACACAGAAAAATTCCATTTAAAATAACTGTAGACAATACAAAATACTTGAGATTCTACCTGCCAAGACAAACCCAGGGGCTATAAGAACACAATTACAAACCTGTCAAGACAAACCCAGGGATAATATGAACACAGTTATATTTTTCACATAAATAAAGATGGATCTAAACAATTAGAGAAATATTAATTGCTAATGGGTAGGCCAAGCCAATATAATAAAAATTACAATTCTACCTAGGTTAATTTACTTTTTCAGTGCCACACTAATCAAACTACCAATGAATTATTCTGCAAAGCTAGAAAAAATAATAACAAAATTCATCTGGAAGAACAAAAGGTCAAGAATATCAAAGGAATCAATGAAAAAAATGTAAAGGAAGGCAACCTCACAGTTCCAGATTTCAACTTATGGTATAAATTGCAATCTGGTACTGGCTAAAAAATAATGTTGTGCATCAGTGGAATAGATTAGGTGCAAAATATACAACAGTAAATGACCATAGTAATCTGTTGTTGTTGTGTTGTTTCAATCATGTCAGACTCTCCATGACCCCATTTGGGATTTTCTCTTGGCAAAGGGACTGGAGTGGTTTGCCATTTCCTTCTCCAGCTTATTTTACAGATGAGGAAACTGAGGAAAATATAGTTAAGTGCTTAAAAAAAGAGTGAGTTGTCCAGGGTCAAACAACTAGTAAACGTCTGAGGCCAGATTTGAATTCAGGAAGATGTGTCCTTCTGACTCCAGGAGTGGCACTCTATCCACTGCACCATCTAGCTGCCTCTCACAATAATCTAGTGTTTGATAAACCCAAAGATCCAAGTTTTTGGAATAAGAACTCAATAGCTGACAAAAAAAAGTTAGGAAAACTTGAAAGTAGTTTGGCAAACCCTAGGCATAGATCACCATCTCACATTGTATACCAAAATAAGGTCAAAATGGATAAATGATTAGACATAAATAATGATATTACGAGGGAATTATGGAAGCATGGGCAATATACCTTCAGATCTATGGAAAGGGAAGTGGTTATAACCAAATAAGAGATAGAGAGGATAATGGGAAGTAAAATAGATTATTTTCATTCATGAAATTAAAAAACTTTTGCAGGAACAAAACTAATGTAGTCAAAATTAGAAGGGAAAGGGGAAACTGGGATGAAACTACAGCAAATATGGAATTGAGCCAGATTTATAAAAGTAAGAGCCATTCAACAGATGATAAATAGTCAAAGGATATGAATGGGCAGTTTTCAGAATAAGAAATCAAAGCTATCAATAGATACATGAAAAATGCTCTCAATCACTATTGATTAGAAAAATGAAAATTAAAATAACTCTGAGATACCTTCTCTTACCTATCAGATTGGCTAACATGACAGAAAAGGAAAATGACAAATTCTGGAGGGCATGTGGAAAAATTGGGACACTAATGTACTCTTGGTGGAATTGTGATCTAGTCCAACCATTGTGGAGAACAATTTGGAACTATGCCCAAAGAACTTTACAATTGGGCATATCCTTTGACCAAGTAGTACCATTACTAGGTCTATATCCCAAAGATATCCAAGAAGAGAGAAAAGAATCTATTTGTACAGAAATATTTATATTAACTCTTTTTGTGATGTCAAAGAATTGGGAATCAATGTTTGAATGTTCTTACTGCGTATCAACTGCAGAATGGCTGAACAAGTTGCAGTATATGATTGTGATGGAATACTATTATCTTATAAGAAATGTTGAACAAGATGGTTTCAGAAAAAGCTGCGAAGACATACGAAGTGATGCAAGGTGAAGTAAGCAGAAGCAGGAGAACATTGTATACAGTAATAGCAATATTGTAAGGATGATCAACTGTGAAAGACCTAACTGCTCTGATAAAGACAATGATCCAAGACAATGCCAAAGCACCCATGATGAAAAACACTATCCACCTCCAGAGAGAGAACTCACGAACTTGGAATGCAGATCAAAGCATACTTTTTTAAACTTTAATTTGGGGAGTTTGTGTGTTTTCTTTGGTAGCATGGCTAATATGGAAATATGTTTTGCATGACTTTACGTGTATAATTGATATCAAATTGCTTGCCTTCCCAAGGAGGGGGAAAGGGAGGGAGGAAAAGAGAGAATTTGGAAATCAACGTTTTCACAAATGATTGTTATTTTTATGTTTTTTTATTTTATTATTTTATTTTAATTTATTTATATTTATTTTTTAATTTTGGGGTTTTTTTACATGTAATTGGAAAATATTTTATGAAATAAATAAAAGATCCATTTTGAAAAGAAACTAAGGGGGTAAGCACAAATCCCCCTGGGAGTAATGGCTAAACAAATTATGTTATATGAATATAATGGACTATTAGTACTCATTTAGAAATGACAGAAGCAATTATTTTGGAGAAACTTGGGAAGCCTTGTTTGAACTAATGCAGCACTAAGTGAGCAGAACAAGAACAGTTTATATACTCATAACAACATTATAAAGAAAAATATATTTGAAATAACTAGGGAACTTTGATCAACACAATGAACAAACATGATTCCAGAGAACTGATAGCTTGCAACAGAAACATGATGGACTCAAGATGCAAAATAAGACATGAATTTCTGGGCATGGCCTAAGTGAGGATTTATTTTGCTTGCTTATGCACGTTTGTTACATAAGCTTTGTGTTTCCTTTACCATGGGGAGTGTATTAAAAAGGAAAGAAAAATAGGATAGATTGGGGGAGAGAAAGAGACAGAGACAGAGACAGGCAGAGAAATAGAGACAGATAAAAACTGAGAGAGAGACACACACACACACATATATACACACAGACAGAGACAGAGACAGAGAGAAAGTGAGAGATTTAGGCAAAAGAGACAATTAGAAAGACAGGAAAGAATCACAGATAAGCACTGAAGCTTTTAAAGCTAAATATTGAATTTATTATAAAATTAAAAAGAAAAGCAGGCAGTACATAATAGAGACCTACAGTTTCATGTACAGTCCTGTTTTTCTGTTTTGATATATATGTATATATATATAATATATATATACACACATATATACATTTTATTTAGTCTTTCTTAAAATCAAAATGCAAATAAATATATATATAAATAAAATGTAATAACATGAAGTGGTTGTCCTCTGAGGTCTTTCAACCCTGTACCTAGGATCCTAAGATCTCTTACACTACATTGTATTTCAATATTCAGTCTCTCATGCTGTCTCATACCAAAGCCAAGCCAATCTTTGACATTTATCCTTCCAAACAGACTTCCCACAGAATTTATCAACCACTTAATTTGGGTACACTGACTTGGAACACGATCAGATTGTTTGTCTTAGTACTTCAGTTCATCTAAAAGTCAAAGTAATTGGTCAATTAAAAGGAAAAGTAAAAATATTGATGCAGACAACAGTGTAAAAGAGAAATGATATGATCATAAAGCACATGCTTTTGAGAAGGTAGTGCCAGGGTTTGGGGCGTGGTGGTGGTATTTGAAGAAGACCCCAAGGTTAAGACGTACAGGATGAAAAGCAGAACTGAAAGCCATCACATAGCCACAACAAACATCATCCTTAGCGATACTTTTTTGGTGAGGAAAGAATAGTAGCAGCAACTTGCTAGAAACCCCACTGCGAAGCATATACCAATGCATATTTCATAGGCTTCCTTTCCTGGGAAACTTTCAGAGGCCATGAATAGCTATAAAGGTACCTTAGGTTTTGAATGTGACAGATTTTTTTTTCTCTGAAAAATAAATAACCAATAGATCTTAGTTTGTTGCAGTAAGAACATTCGAACTCCATGTTGGTATTTGCAGTTGTGATATATTCATGATATCAGATGTTCTTGATGTACTAGAAATACAGCTCAATGAGCAAACTATTTGCTTGAAAGTCTTTGTCTTAACAGCCAAAGTAGTTTAAGCCAACAGGTGTTCTGTTCCATTCTATCTTACTTCGTGGGCTAGGAGCAGGCAATCAATGCTGAAAAGCTCTCCTCTTCTAGGTTGAGAGCTGCTCCCAGGCAAGGAAATTGGGGGTATATGTTATCTTGTTGTATTCCTACATCTCTCCATCTAATGAAAAGTACCATGTATGGGCATGTTTTGTCAAGATGCTGAAATGGGTGATGATAAGATGCTTCCAAGAAATTTACAAAATCACAGAATCACAGGGTTCTAAGGGGGTTCAGAACTCATTTAGTCCAATACCTTAAAAAGAATCCCCTTAACGACAAATCTAGCTACTGGTTATCCAACATTTTCTTGAAAACATTGTGAGAGGAACAACTCGCTTCTCCCATTTCACTTTAGAATAACTGAAATTGTCAGCAACTTTCTCTCTCCTTCAGGCCCAAGCCTGTATATTCTCAACTTATACCCGTTGTTCCTTGTTTTGTTCTGTCACACCTTGTCAGGAGTTCTAGACAGAGAAAGAACAATCCATCTTCCCAAGGAGACATAGAGTATGGTTTGAGACATGGGACAATCTCAACACATACAACTGATACCCCAGTTTTGTCTCCAGTAATTGAAGATAGTAGATGGACAGGTCAGGAGACAGTACTCAATAACACTGATCCTTAGGACATAACCACATTAAGGGAAATGTAGTGTTCAGAAGGAAAGAGGTGATAGTCAAATTTTCCTCTGTTCTGTTTTAACTATATCTGGAGTATCATATTCAGAATTAGGTGCCACATTTTAGAAGGTACAGTGAAAAATTTGAATGTGTCAAGAAAAGATAGCCAGAATAGAAGACTGGAGATCATTCTGCCAAAGGATCAGCTGGAGGAACTGGAGATCTTTAGCATAGAAAAGAGAAGACAGAAGGGGACCAAAACAGATATTATTAAGTGTTTGAAGCTCACTCATATGGGAGAGTCATTAGACTCATTTTGTTTGGACCAAGAGGGTGGAGCCAGGGACAACTGACATGATTTCCAAAGACACAGATATCAATCTATATAAGGCTTTTGTTTTAAATTAGAGATGTCCAAATACAGAAAGAGTTGACTCAGAAGGTGTCAGATTCCCTATTATCATCAATCTTCAAGTAAAGCCCAGATAACCACTCACTGAGGGTGTTTGGTCCAACTAACGAATGGACTACATGACTCTTAGGATCCCTTCCAATCCAGTCATTCTATGATTTTGTAAGAGTTGACTCAAACCTTGAAAAAATAGTTTTCAGATGGAGATTATTTAGTCCTTGAGCCATGCTATTGAGAATCTCAGATAATTTCATTTCATTTCACATTAAGTTGTTCCTATCTTGTTCAAACTTCCTATCTTTTAAACAGGAGGGCCTTCAGACTCACCTCCCCATCAAGAAATTTGGCTAGACTTTGAGTTATCACTCTTAATGTACCATCCTTATGTTTGCCAACATTTTTGAGAAAAGAGGTTTGGTCCTAGACTGACTGAATCAGAGATATAACTCATGCCCTAGAGCTCATTACCTTTCCAAAAGCTCTACAGGCAAATAGATCCATTGCTGGACAACATGACCAGTGGAATAAATCCACTCTTGTTCCTGTCCCCAACAAGAAGTAGAGCACTGGCTTCCTCCCTAACTCCTGGCCCTTGCCTTAACTCAGCCAAACTACCAAACTATCCACTCCCAAACTCCTTGATAGCCTTAGGGCTGCAAGCACATTTCTAATTGTTAATGGGAAATTGTGCTAATTCAGTAAAGGGATTAATGTTTTTTAAAATATGACACCTTACCATTTTGTGATTATATAAAGTAAACTGCTGGGGTAGGGAGGCAGATCTAATACTCCTCCTTACACATCCATGGCCTAACAATATTTAGGTGGCACAGTGGATAGAGTACCAGCCCTGGAGTTAGGAGGACCTGAGTTCAAATCTGGTCTCAGACACATAACACTTACTAGTTGTGTGACCTTGGGCAAGTTACTTAACCCCATCACCTAGCCCCCCCCCCAAAAAATATTTAGGGTCATTTCACCAATGACCTCAGTTTGATCAGCTTATAATACATATAAAATGATAACCAAAGCATTTGTTCCAGTAATTTTTATTAGCAATTAGTGGACAATTCCATCAGACTTAACCACGATACCTACCCAAATCTATCCACAAGTCTTGTTTTGCAAGGCTTCCCTATGTCAGAAGAAGATTGAGGATAGGAAAAGGGACTCATGGTTATACCACAAGATTGGCCTACAAAGTAACCCAGGGAAAAATGCATTAGCATGAGAAATATATGCTTTGTGATCTCTGAGTCTATATTTTCATACTTGAATGTTTCCCCACTCATTTTTTTAGTAAAATATTATTTTGAAGAAGTCTAATTTTGTCACAGTTGAACTGCACGTTTTGGTCAGAGAAGCTAGAATTTTAGGTAAAACAAACAAAAAAAACATGTCAACAAGCATTTATTGGTGCTTACTATGTTCTAGTACCTGGCTAAGTGCCTAGCTTTCCTGGCTATGCACTGGGGAAACCAAAAAAAAAAAAAATGCAAAATCAGTCCTTACTGCCAAGGAGCTCACAATCTAATATGAAAGACAATATGTAAATGACTATGTACAAACAAGATATGTACAGGGTCATTTGGAGGAGATCTCAAAGGGAAGGCATTAGAACTAAAGGTGACTGGGAAAGGTTTCTTTCAGAAGTTGAGGCTTTCCTTGAGACTTGAAAGAAGACAAGAAAGTCAGGAGCTGAAAGTGAGGAAGGAAAGCATTTCAGACATGGTGGATCAATTTACAGAGCTGGGAGATGGTGTGTTTGGTATGAATAGCAGTAAGGAGGCTCATGTCACTGGATTATAGAGTATTTAGAGGGAAGTAAAATGTTAGAAAACTGGAAAGGTAGTATGGGGCTAAGTAATGGAGGGCTTTGAAAGCCAAACGCTGGGTTTTGTATTTCATCCTGGAGGTAATAGGGAGCCACTGGAAGATTGAATGGAGTGAGGGGAGGCTTGAACAAGACTAATCAGCTGGCTATTGCAATAGTCTGAGTGGAAGCTGTTAAGGGTCTGCTCCAGAGTGATGGCAGTCCCAAAGGTGATAAGTGAATAAAGAAGAGAGAGTTTTACAAATGTAGAATTGACAGGTCTTAAAAATAGGTTGGATATAGGAGAAGAGGGGAGAAAGGACGAGGGGCAAAGGATGACACTTAGTCGAAGAGCCTACGCAACTGGGAAGATGATGACACTCTAGAAGGATGTTCAATTCTGTAAAAATGTTTTAGGCGAGACTTTGATAAACCAGAGAACATTCATAGGAGGGCAATAGTGAAGGGCCTCAATTCAGCGTTAGATTAAAATGGGTAGAAGTAACTGGGCATGTTTAATATGGAGAAGAGAAGACTTAGGGGAAACATGAAAATTGGAAACATAAACTAGCACCCACAAGGCTGTCACACGGAAAAGAGATTAGATGGATTCTACTTGACCTCTGAGGGCAGAACCAGGAAAAATTGGAAGATGTAGAATGGAGGCAAATGGGATTAAACAACAGCTACTACAACCACAAAATAGCAACTATAATCATAACTACTCAGAAGTTGAATGATATGCCTCAGAACTTAGATCTTCACTGGAAGTCTTTGACCAAAGTCTGAATGACCAATTTCCAAGTATCTATTAATCAATAAGAAACAAACAAAAAAGCAACAGCGCTGATTAAGACTGTACTATGGGCCAGGTATTGTGCTAGGTTCAATTGATATAAGACAAACAAGAAATACTCCCCGCTCTTGAGGAGTTAGCATTACACCGGACTGAAACCGTGTGTGTCTGTCTATATATATATATATACATATATATATATGTATATGTGAGAATATACGAATATATGTGTTTGTATATATATATATACTAATATGCAAATATATGTATATGTTATATACAAATATACTAATACTATATTAATATGCATATATATAATCCTCATAAAATAAATATAAAGGAATTTTTTGAGGAGAAAAATATGCTACCAGCTGGGAGGATCAAGAAAAGCTCCACATAGAAGCCTGAGCACAGTTTTGAAAGAAGGACTCTATAATATATAGTAAGTTAGGTGGAGGTACATTCCAGGCATGGTCAATATCTTATTCAAAGGTGGGAGATGGAATATGATTTGTGAAGAACAATAAGAAGACCACTTTGACTGCATTATATGGTAGAGGAAGGGGGAATATACATAATAAAGATGTAAAGGCATATTGGGTCTGTGAAGGGCTTTACAAGCTAACCAGAGGAGCTTATACATTATACAAAATGTAGTAAAGAGCTATTGGAATTTTTTGGTTATAGAAGTGGCATGATATGACCTACACCTTTAGTAAAATCACTTTGGCAGCCTCGTGTATGATAGTTGAGAGTGGGTAGAGAAGCTATTGTAATAACCTAAGTTGATAATGATGAAGACCTGAAATATGGTGGTGTCTATTTGAGGAGGGATAAGGAGACAGATATGAGAGATACTGTGGAGATAGAAATGACAAAATTTGGCAACTTTTTTGATATGTGGGAAAAAAGAGAACGGGTGGTCAAGAAAAACACGAAGATTATGACTCTGGAAGATTGGCAGCATGTTGGCTCCCTCAATAGAAACAGGGAAGTTTGAAAGTGGAAGCAATTTGGGAATGAAGATAATGAGTTCACTTTTGGATAGTTATATTAGGGAAGGAATTATTTTTATTAATTTATTTTATTGATAGGTGCCCCTGATATTCCCTCTGATTCTGAAATTCTGTTGTTCAGAGACAGAGGTATCAGTGCCCCCTTCACCCTATTCTTAGTTTTGGTAATGGTGGAGACTTTTCTGTTCTTCAGATGTCTTTGACTGAACCTATTCTAAGTTAATTCCTTGAAAGCCTCAGATACTTGCAAATAAACTGAATTCTGCCGTGAGAGAGGTAGAGAAGAAACAAATGAATATGTTCCCAGGCTTCTGTTGGGTGGGAGTAAAACAAGCTGTTATGCTATGGAGACAACTTTTAGATAGGAGAAAGACCTTTAGAGATGGGCTCACAGGTTACAGTGATAGGAGGCACATCTCTACCATTGAGCAAATTATAGTTCCATTTTGGAGACAAAGGAAGTAAGAATTAAGTAACTAAGTAACAATACCAGCTATTTTCTGATTAGGCACCATAGTGAATACAATAGACAAGTGTCTTGGTGAACAAATAACTTCTGCCTTCAGATAAAGACACCTAAGCTTTTTGAAGCTCATCTGTTTGGCCTCCTCTGAAACCCTTAAGTAGAAACCTCCTTTCAGAAGAAGGGAGCAGAGAGTGTGTATGTGTTTGTGGGTGTGCATGTTTCTGGATATGCATCACCACTGAAGTAGAAATCGAAGGCTATTAAAATTATCCATATGGGCGAGCTACATGTACATCTACTTTAAGGTTCTGTGATTTAATTATCATAAATCCTTCACTCCATGATGCAGATTACAATCCTTCCAAGACTTGGTTAGTGATCTTTTAAGGTTGCCTTCACTGAAAAATGTCTGACCCTTTGGGCAAATAGTAATGAGTCTCCCTTCGAGATGCCTCAAAGGAGGTCTCTCATGCTTATTGTTTGTTACTAGGCCTATACTCAGATAAGTGAAACTGGATATTTCTGAGCCTTTTTTGGGCCCTTTTCTTCTCTTCTCCATTGTCCTCCTGCCCTTTGTAAGAGCGTTTATTCTGAATATAGATTCAGGAAGGAAACAGACTGTCTTTCCTTTCCCTTCAGAGTTAAATATAGTCGTCTGGAATGAATGGTACCCAAACCCTGGGTCAGGTGTTAGAAAGAAGAAAGGTTCTTTGAAGCTATGGAAACAGCTATCAGCAGATGGAGATCATGGAGGAGCTCTGAGCAGAGACTGGAGGACAAAGGTACTTAACTCATTTCCCTCTTTCTAGTTCAGAACAGTCTTTTCCCCCTCTCCCCATCTTTGCTTATAATGTTTCTCTTAGGACATGCAAGGGGAAGACTGACATGGCACAAATGTCCCTTGCCCAGGCTTTGTCCAGTTGACACTTTTGGATAAACAGGTTTAACTTCAGCAACAATTCTCAAACTCATTTGGCTATGGACTATCTGGAAACTTGAAATATATGGGCAGAAAGCTGAGGTTTTGTTTTTGTTTGGTTTTCAGGGGGAGGAGAGTGTCTGAACATTTGGAATAACTCATAGAGATAAAGGAGGTGGGAGGAAATTTTGAGTGAGATATGGGAAATTAAGCCTTTTAAATTCAAGTCAGAAGCATTTATTTTTGTTTTACAATGATAATTTTCTGTGTATAATAAATATTTCTGATATATGTATACAGAGACAGCATGGCATAGTGGGTAGAGAGTCAGACTTGCAAGCAATTAGATATGGGTTGAAATCTTATATTCTCTGTATGATCTCTCTGAGTGTCCATTTCCTCATTTGTAAAATTTTCCTGACCTATAATTTAATTGGTGTAGGTTTCTCCCAGTGAGATCTACCAATGAGTGTCAGAACTTCTCCAAACATTTTAGTCTTACAGAGCTACCTGAGGGACTGAGAGGGTAAGTCACTTGCTCAGTCACACTGACAGCACATGTCGGAGATGGGATGTGAACTGAGTTTTTGACTGGAAAGGTAACATTCTGCCCCCTGTCACACATGGCCTTTCATAAAACAGAGAAAATCAGACCCCCACTGCATAGCTCACAGATAGGTTATGATGTTCAAGTGAGTTTTCTTTCTTTCCTTTTTTCCTTCCTTCTTTCTTTTTTCTTTCTTCTCTTTCCTTCCTCCTTTTTCTTTCTTCCTTTTCTTCTTTCTTTCCATTTTCTTTCTTTTCCTTTCCTTCTTTTTTTATCTTTCTTTCCTTTTTATTTCCTCTTTCCTTCTTTCTTTCTTTCTTCCTTCCTTCCTTCTTTTCTTTCTTTCTTTTTCTTTCTTTCTTTCTTTCTTTCTTTCTTTCTTTCTTTCTTTCTTT
>NW_020949548.1:133579-209089 GCF_900497805.2 Vombatus ursinus | reverse complement strand
CTTTCTTTCTTTCTTTCTTTCTTTCTTTCTTTCTTTCTTTCTTTCTTCCTTCCTTCTTTCCTTCCTTCCTACCTTCCTTTCTTTTTTCTCTATTTACACATCTCCCTCTGGGTTCTCAGCACCTCCCAACTAAATTATTACCACAGCCTCCTAACTGGGCTCTCTGGGCATGTCTTTTCCCACTCCAGTCCTCCACACTGACACCAAAGAAATTTTCTTTAAGCTCACATCTAACCATATGACTCTCCTCAATCAATTCCAGTAACTTTGTATTGTCATTGGAATAAAATACAAAGTCTTATGTTAAGTTGTTAAAATACCTTTGACAACCTGTATACATGGGTATATGTATGTATATACATATATGTATACATATAGATATCTATATCTACACATCTATGTCATAAATACAGATATATATCTCTCATAGTCACTGACAATTTCCACCAGAAATTTGTTCACTTTATAGCTTTCAAGGAGCATACTTTTAGAAATATTGTCCAGATATCCAAGGTGATCAGTCACCCCTGGGATTCAAGCTATGCCATTGAAGAGGCCTTGAGGTTTGGGGGTGCTGGGACTCCCCAAGATAGCGACGCTGGGCCCTTCCTGAATGAATTCAACTCAAATCTTATTCCAGCCAGAGAAAAAGTTTATTAGAGATAAATCATATAGGCCAGACTCCCAAGGAACCTGAACATTAGTAACGCCGATAGGCATGAGGGAGCATGAGACAATCTCAGCCTTTTGGGCATGAGAAAGTCTCAGCTTTTGAATGGGGGCCAGGGTGGATCTTATATACACTAAAGTAACTTTGGGTGGCCAGAGAAGGGGGCTAGGAAAAAGGTCCAGATGAGAATTCTGATTGGAAGGTCTCAGAGATTGAGTAGACAATGGGAATAGACAATGAGAGGGACTGGAAGAAGAAGTTTGAAAGGCATCTGCATAAGATCAGAAGGTGGGGCCAGGGCTTTCAAAGGGAGATAAGGGAAGTCCATAAGGAACCAGAGACCATAAAAAAGTTTAAGGGTTTCCTGGGGCCCACAGACAAATGGGAACCAAATTCCTTTTGGCAAAAGGGGCAAAGGTCTCGGTTTCTGAAATTGAATGATGGGCCCATACCCATCACCATCTCCTCAATCTTTCTCCTCACCCTCACCCCCATAGCCACTTGACCTCTTTTCTATTTCGTAGAACCATTGATTTAGAGCTAGAAAGGATTTTTGAGGCCATCTAGAAACACTCCTTTATTTTAAATATGGGGGAACTGAGATTTAGAGAGGTTGTGACAACTGATTTCACACTGGTAGAAACAAAGATAAGATTTGAACCCAGGTTCTCTGATTTCAAAACCACCTTCCATTACACCATATGTTTTTTCCTTGAACTTCCATTCTCTGCTTTACTACCACCCTTGACCCCAATGAAAACAAGCTGAAATCATAACATAAAGTTGACACAAGGTAGTCATTAATCTATATGAGTTGACAATGTCTTCACTTCTTCCTTTTCAGTAGTCAAGAACCCAAACTCACTTGGGACTCTCAGGCTCTCCTGATTTTCAGTCTCTCCTGGACTTTCCATCTTCCCCCAAAATGAAACTGTATAGAGTGAGAAGCTCCTATAAATGGGATAAGGAGAGAATGGCCCTGATTTAGGTCTCCTCCCTCAACACATTCCCTCCAGAAAAATGCTCCCCCAAAATAAAGTCCCTGTCTCCAATTACTCAAGAAGAGGCTGTGAGATTATGAGAAAGTTTCTTTATTCCTTCTGCTTTTTTTTCCACTGAGGGGGGGATATAGTACTGATACTCAAGGGGATTCTTGTTTCTATTTTTATGTTTTCTTTGAATTACCAGTTTACTGTCAGGTTTTGTTTTAAATTTCTGGGCTCTGACAGAGCAGGCACAGCTCTTCAGAACTGACTGTCCTTTGAGTTCAACAAAGAAGCAATTTTATTAAAATAAACTCAGTTAAAAAATAAAACAAGTGGTATTTCCAGAAATATTCCTAGAAAGGTGTGGGGGTGGGGGGCAGTCAGCTACGCATGGACAGGCATATCTTCTCTAATTAGAAATGGTTTTGATTTCCTTCTTGCCAGCTTTGAAGGGATGTGGGGGAGAGGGGGAGGAAATTTAAATAACTCACTTGTTCTTAACCAATATAAGGAGATTACCAGTGGTTTCTCCTTTGTGGACCAGTATCTTTAGTGACTTAGGTTCCCTGAGTATTACTTGATTATTGAGTGACCTTCTGCATATTTTGCATATTATGTTTATGCATGTATATACATGTATGTGTTTGTGTGTGTGTTTATATATCTGTATAAAATATATCCATGTCTCTGTGTATATATATGTATTTCTGTGTTTAATATATTATGTATACACACATATAAACATATAAGTTGTATTGACAGTGAAGTCCTTGAGAGGAAGCATGGTAGAACGGATACTGAGACAGTATATACACAGAGAGAGACAGAAACAGAAAGACAGAGACAGAGAAAGATAGTCAAACACAGACAGATACAAAGAGAGACAAAAAAAAAGAGTCCAAAAGAAAGAGACAGACAGGGACAGAGACAAAGAGAGAGGTCGTTGGGAAACATCTGATAATTGGCAGGTATCGATACTGATGACAATGTTTTGGGTAGCATCATTCAGTAGGGAGCTCAGATTTTCATGGTGGATACAACAAACTTTCCTTTTATTATACTTGCTCATGCTGTTCAGGTCAAGTGAGCGAGAAGCTCTTGTTATGCATCCCATGGAATATTATGGATTGTAGCTCTCTGTGCTTGTATCATATCCTCCATAAGGCTGTAACCTCTAAGAGAAAAGGTCTAATGCCTTATCTACACTTTGCATCTCAATTCATTTCAATTCAACAAATATTTAAATGACTACAGTCCACAAGGTACCAGGGTAGGTATTCCAGATACAAAGACCAAAAACAAACAAAAAAAAAGGCAAGACCTACCTGCAAGGAGTTTATATTCTAATACTACCCTGGTCCTCAACACATGGCTCTCTGCATACTCAAAGCACTTGAAAGATGTGCTTTGAAAGATGTTTGTTGAATGAAAGAAATTTTAAAGTTGAGTTGAACCCTTATACTCAACAGCACTGTTCCCACAAGAAGCTATATGAGCACTTTATTTTCCCTCCTCCCAAGATGCTCAATTCTTTATTAACAGTTTTGGTCAGCATATAACTTATATCACTGCACAAAGACAAGAAATTCCTGGCTTGTTCTGCCTTTATATTCTGCCCAGAGGCAGCTTCAAAGTGAGAGAAAGGCTTGTGTCCTCCTTAGGTCTATTGGCAACAGCAGTAGCTGTCCTGACATCACAGACTCCCTCTCTGGATAGTCTATTTCATACTTTCTCTTGTAGATTATAAATTCTAGGAGGCCAGGAATTGAGCATTATATATCTTTATGTCTCCCCTGGTTCTTAGGGCAAGGATCTACACAATATTCATGTTTCTTTTTAAAAATAATATTAATTTTTAGCATGCTTTTCTTTTTAAATATTGAATCCCACATTCTCTTCATCCCATATCCTTCCCACTCACTGAAAAGGCAAATAACATAACATCAATTATATATGTGAAATCATGCAAAATATATTTCCGTATTAACAATCTCACAAAAAAGTCAAAAAATAGAGTAAGAAAATTATACTTCAATTTGCACTCAGAGTTCATCAGTTCTCTCTCTGGAGGTAGCATTCTTTCATCATAAGTCCTTTGGAATTGTCTTGGATCATTGCATTGATCATGCTGGCTAAGTCTTTAACAGTTGATCATCATTAAAAACATTGCTGTTACTTTCTACAATAAACTCGATTCTGCTCACTTTACTTTGCATCAGTTAATATAGGTCTTGCCAAGTGTTTTTTCTGAAACCATCCCCTTTGTCATTTCTTATAGCATCCCGTTTTCCTCTGTTTATCCTTCTCTTTTTTTATCCTGTCCCTCCTCAAAATTTTATCTTGCCTCTGACCACTGCTTCCCCCAATCCAGCCTCCTCCTTATCATTATCCCCATATCCATTATCCTCTTCCCCTCCTATCTCCCTGTTGTGTAAGATAGATTTCTTTATACAACTGATATAGTCTTCCCTCTTTGAACCAACTCTGATGAGAATAAGGTTCAAGCATTGTTCACCACCATCCCATTTTACCCTCCACCATAAAAGCTCTCACTTGCATGCCTCCTTTATGTGAGAAAATCTGCCCAATTCTACTTCCGCCTTCCCCATTCACCCAGTGTATCCCTCTTTCTCACCTCTATATTATTTTTTAGATCATCTTAACATAATCAACTTACCTTCTGTGCCTTCTGTCTATGCAGACTCTTTCTACCTACCCTAATAATAATAGAGTTCTTAAGAGTTACATGTATCCTTACATATAGGAATGTAAACAATTTAACTCCATTGAGTCCCTTCTGATTACTCTTTCACGTTCACCTTTTTATGCTTCTCTTGAGTCTTCTATTTGAACGTCAAATTCTTTATTCTGTGTTGATCTTTTTTATCAGGAATGCTTGAAAGTCTTCTATTTCATTAAATATTCATTGTTTCACTGAAAGATTATACTTAGTTTTTTGCTGGGTAGGTGATTCTTCATTGTAATTCTAGCTCCTTTGCCCTCAATAATATCATATTTCAAGCCCTCCAATACTTTAATGTAGAAGTTGCTAAATCATGTGTGATCCTGATTATGGCTCCATGCTATTTGCATTGTTTCTTTCTGGCTGCTTGAAATATTTTCTCTTTGACCTGGGAGATCTGGAATTTACCTATAATATTCCTGAGAGTTTTCATTTGGGGGTCTCTTTCAGGTAGTAATTGGTAGATTCTTTCCATTTCTACTTTATCCTATGGTTCTAGGTTATCAGGGAAATTTTCCTTGATGATTTCTTGAAAGATAATGTCTAGGCTTTTTTTTTTTTAATCATGGCTTTCAGGTAATACAATAACTCTTAAATTATTTCTCCTTGATCTATATTTTGATATTTCACATTTTCTTTTATATTTTTTCATTCTTTTGATTTTGTCTTATTGTTTCTTGAAGTTTCATGGAGTCATTAGGTTCTGTTTGCCTAGTTCTAATTTTTAAGGAATTATTTTCTTCAGTAAGCTTTTGTATCTCTTTTTCCATTTGGTCAATTATACTTTTTAAGGAATTCTTTTCATCAGTATTTTTGTGTTTCTTTTACCAAGTTGTTAATTCTCTTTTCACAATTGTCTTGCATTACTCTCATTTCTTTCTCTAATTTTTCATCTACCACTTTTATCTTTTTTTAACTCTTCCAGGAATTCTTGTTGGCCTTGAGTCCAATTAGCATTTTTCTTTGAGGCTTTGCTTATAGGTGTTTTCACTTTTTTTTTGTCTTGGTCTTCCCTGCTACCACAATTTTTTTTTTTTATGGTCAAGTTCTTTTGCTTTTGTTGGTTCATTTTCCCAGCCTATTTCTTGATTTTTATCTTCATGCTAAAGTTGGGTTCTGCTTACCTGTGGGTGGGGAGGCATTGTTCCAAACTTCAGGGTTTTTTTATAGCTGTTTTCATAGCTAGTTCTGGGGGTCCACAAGTTTTGGGCATTTCCAAGGTGGTGTGATCCTGGGATAGTGTATGGTCACTGTTTTAGTCTGCACTCTGGTCTTTACTCTGGAAGGTCTTCTGCTCCCTGCATCCAAAAGTATTAGTGCTCTTTTTGACCTTGCAACTGTGACAAAGACCACTGCTTTACTATAACCACAAGGGTTAGTACTCTTTTTGACCCTGGAACTGTGAACAGGGCCCCTATTCCCTTTCACTGACCATCAGTGCTCCTCTTCTTCCTGGAGTTCCAACCTAAACTGATTATGGACAATAGAGTTGCCAATCAGGGCCAATAAAGGGTCCCCTGTAATCTCTTTCTGACCCTTACTGTCTCTGAGCTGAGAGCTCCTGAAGCTGTTGTTGCTGCTGCCGCTATTGTTGTCAGGGCTACCTCCAAGGCCCACTCCTCTCATGCTCCAGGCCTGTGCCCACCCTGGTATTACAGACCTCTCCTGTGTACCTTCTAAGTTTTCTTAAGCCAGGAAAATGTCTTCCTCTGACCTTTTGTTGGCTCTGTCTCTCTGAAATTTTATTTGAGGTGTTTTTAAAAGTTGTTGGGAGTGGAATGTTGGGAGAGTACAGCTGGGATGGACCTTGCCTTGTACTCCTCCATCTTCAATAGTCTCCTCCTCAGACTATTACCAAGGCCCCACCTCACAATATTCATTCTTGATAAATGATTATTGAGTGAATATGGATGGATGGGCAAATAAATTAATGAAAACGTGAAAGAGCAAATGATATACCTGTAGCTACCCCTTTACCAACTCCACAGCTAAGAGGTCCCATGTTATATGTCAACAAACTAAGGTCAAATTTCTCCAAATTAGGCAATTCTATTTTCAAATAAGGGGTTTGATCATAGATTTCAATCAGAATGGACCTTAGAGACCATTAATAAAAATCCTTTCATATTACATATAAGTAAAGAGAGAAACCAAAAGGATAAATGACTTACCCAAGTTTGCTTGGCGTATAAGTAGCTGAGGAAGATTTTGAAGTAGAGTCTGACTCCAAAGCTATAGCATCCTGGCCCTTAGGGTGGACAAGAGTAATTTTCTCTTTCATTAGAATGGAAGCAAGTTCTCATGTGGGTACTTGTTTCTTGACATCAGACAATCTGTCTCTGTCCTTGGTTCTTGGTAGATGGAAGGACTGAGTGACCATTGTTAAAATGATACTCTAACAAAGTCTTATTTGCTACAAAACAAAAGAGATAAAGGGGAGGGGGGAGAAAAATATAAAAATGACAGAGCTCATCATGTCATAACATGTCATATTGTCAGAATCTTTAATGTGATGCCTCAAAAACTAAACCTCTTTCCCACACATCAGCTACAGCCAGTAATTTTGAATAATGCAGGAATAATTAATATTTACAAATTTCTCTACTTCCAACTATCCTCAATGTTTCCATTTTTAAATGCATTTGTCAATCAATTACTTATTTAGGGTTTCATTTGAGTCCCTAAAGGGATCCTGATATGTAACCATTTTTTTTCAAAGCTGTTATACATGGCAGAGTAATATAAGAATAATCACTGAATTTAGACTCAGTGGACCTCACTTCATATCCCAGCTAATTTATTCCTCATTAGCAGTGTAACCTTAGACAAATCACTTCATCTCTGGAAGACCTTTCTGCGAAATGAAGGGTTTGTACTTGGCAACCTCTAAGGTCCTTTCAAACACTAATTCTAGCATTCTGTGAACTACTTTTTACCAAAGGAAATTTTTCTAACTCCTTTCTTTTGTCCTGCCTGCTATCTACTCTCCTCCTTCCATTCTTCTTCTGCATGAGCGCATTCCTAAGTGAGCTTTTAGTCTCTACAACCCATCTGATCTTCTCCTGAGACTATTATCAAGGGCCAGGAAGCCAATTAGCGTGCAGCTGTCAATCAGCAGTTAGGGTACAATTTTAATTAGCACAAGATGCTATATACTTTGGACTCTTGTTCACACCCTAGGAAGTTTAATTTGCTGAACAAAGTAATAATATTTACTCTGAATTAGATTGTCTCCATACAGTACTTGAAAAAACTAGCAAAGAAACAGATTAGACCTGCTATAACAATGCTAGCTTGATATATGACTTCTAGGCAAACATTTCTTGTGAAAAGAAAATAAGGGAAAAGATTGCTGTACCTGTAGCCAGGTGGGAATTAAGATGTTTGGAATGAAGAGAGAAGAATGACATATCAATCCTATCCTAACTAAAGTACATTGCATGTTAATTGCCCATTTCAATGACGTGCAGAACTGCTTGTTCTACGCTGTTCTCCATTTTAAAGTAGCATTTTGCCAATCTGGGATGTCATTTCCATCTTGTGAGTAGAGATGGGTACCTTCAATGGAAACACATTTGATTAACTGTCATCAGGAGAGAAGAATCACTAGCCCAGGGCAGAATCATGGTCTATCCTGCTCAGATATCCAGGTATATCATGTCTTTGAAAAGAGGATCCAGAGTCAATCTATGGGATGCCCTGGTTGGAATCTTTTAACTAGAGCTTCAAATAGTTAGGGGGGGAAATGCTGATAAGAACCACCATATTTCATCTTTCTAAATTAGTTTACAATAACTTTTTTCATAATATAGGTCATGGAAATATTTTTATCCCCTTCCATTTTTGAGAAAACTGAGAAGCCTTAAAATGAAGATTAAAGAGATTATTTATAATAATAATAATAATAACAATAACAGCACTTACTATGTCAGACATTGTGCTAAGTGCTTTACAAATAATATCTTGTTTGATTCTCACAACAATCCTGGGAGGTAGATGATATTATTATCCCCATTTTACAGATGGGACTGAGGCAAATAAAAGTTAAGTGACTTGTTCAGGGTCACACAGTAAGTGTTTGAGGCTGAACTTGAACTCAGCTCTTCTTGACTCTAGGCCTGGCACTCCATCCACTGAACCATCCACTTGCCCCTATGATCACATGACTAGCAATTTGTACAGTTAGAACTCAAATTCAGGACTTCTTACCCCCAACCTAGTGTACTTTTATGAAACAAGCATTCCTATATTGTTTTAATGACCCATGATGCACCCATCCATGCATTTATACAGTGCTTCGTAAACTGAATCTCCCATGTGTGAAGTCCCTGGATTTTCTTTGTTATTTAAGGAGACATGGAAAGGGTCTAAAACAAGCTCCCTTTACTACCACTGGCTATGTGTAAGCCCTTCTCCTAACTTCTGGTCCTGTGCTCTTTCTCCTATGTGGCTTTTCCAAAACATAGCCAGAAGCTAGGGATACTGCTCCACAGATCCTCAGACCATTAGGAGATTTTTAGAGGACATACAATTATTGCTATCAGGAATACTTTCCCACAATGAAACACATTGTTACAAAGTCAAAAGGATCTTAGAAGTCCTCTAATTTAATCCCCACCAGAAGCAAAGCATTCTTTTGACTGTCTCTAAATGGAGACATTTGGTCTCTGCCTAATAGCCTCCAATCTTGGCACATTTGAAAGTGGAATGGTTTTCAGGTCATTAGATCTTGGTTTAATTCATATCTCCATCACTTATTACTTATGTGACCTTGGACAGGGAACCTTCCCCGTCCAGTCTTCAGTATCCCCATTTTACAAACAAGGAAGTTGGAAGACACAATCTATAAGGTCTTCCCATTTGAAAGTTATAATTCTAAACCTGTTCACTCCACAACCGGATAACTCTCGTTAATAGGATGGCCTTTCTTATTTCCAAAGTCATTGGAAGTGGCTTTTTTTGTTCGTTTCTTTATAAATGAATTTTATCTCCCTCCACAAAAAAAAAAAAAAAATTATAGGGACCTAGAAGAGCTAATATGGTAATTTAGTGATTATTGAGTCAGTCAATTTTTTTTATTGATTATCTGTCACAGATAAACAATAGAGCAAAGTTTAGAAGATATAGTCAAGGATTCTCTGATTATGAAACTTCATGTAGAGCAGCAATAGCAGCAAAAACAAAAATAACAATGGTAGCAACAACAATAACAGAAAAATAGCAACAGCAACAACAAAAACAAAGTCATGACAAACAAAACAATAGGTACAGTCAAAACACCAAACAGCAAAACAACAACAAGAAACAATAGCCAGACACAGAGACACACAAAGACAACAACAAAAGAACAGAAAAGATTGATTTTCTCTTGCTGGGTAGGAGGAGGAATTCCAATGGATCTTCATTGCTGATAGAACCCGTAGAGTAGACTGAGAGAAACAGGCCTTCGGGAAGGTAGGACAAGATTATGAGTACAGCAGTAGCGATGAGCTAGAGAACTCAGTGACCCTAGATGTGACTTTGCTTGTCCCGCCAGGATCTATGTTTTAGGTGAAACAGCCTTCTTACCATGAACAATGATGCAGGTAATACAGAAGATTGGGGCAATGGGCCTCTCGCAGAGGAAGTTCCCAGGGAGCAGGATTATCCCACTTCTACACACACACACACACACACACACACACATCCCTCAAAATTCCACCATAGAACACGTACTCACGTTCTCAACCCATCTACTCAACTTCAGGGTCACATGTGGAAGAAGTTATGAGCAGCCAAGATGGAGAAGAGGCTTGAAGTTCAGATAAAACTGACAAGCACCCTCCTGGCTATGAGCACTACCTAAGAATTCTGCTATACAGGGACAGGAGCAGTTCCTGGTGTACAAGAAGTTTACACTCTGGACTCTGCTCCAAGGAGCAGAGGATATAGGGAGAGAGGGTGCAAGAATGAGAGGTTCAGCCCTTTTTGGCAAGATCCTGAAGGTATGCAAAGAGTAGAGGAGACAAGAAGGTTTAGCCGAGTCTAAACCACCCAGAGATGGGCAAGAAAGAACAGCAACAGTGATAGTGAGAAACTAGACAGAAACCCGGAGAGAGGCCATGCAAATGTCAGCTTACACAGAACTGCCATTCTGGAAGAAGGCAGTTGATGAAATTTGGGAAACAAGAAGAGATCTTGCCGGTATTGGCTGGGCCAATACCTTTAACACCAAGTGTGTATGAAGGATTGATCACTCCCTCTATTTACCAGAAATTGAACGGGGAAAATGAAGGGGCCAATAGGGGAGAGATTGTTGCTGCACTATAGAAGTCAGGGAAGCTGAATGATGTGAATAGAAAGAAGCATCCGAAATTATTAGCCGTGACGACCGTACCAGCCTCTCTGCTATTTGAATCGAGGCAGCAAATCAAAGCCAGAATTACCGAGCTAGTGTTTATTAGGCAGCCCTTTCGTGCTGTTTTTGCAGAGTCGTTTGTGTTGCAAAGGAAGAAGAGAGTGAGCCTGGAAGTGTAGCTTGGTAGAACAGTGTGATTCCAAGGGTTTATTATTCCTTAGCAACTTTCTTTGAGTATTTATGTGTTTCCCTATGCTGTATACATCGCTAAACACTTCTTGTCCACCAGGCTGTGTCATGAGTGGCCAAAGGGCTTAGGTACAGACAGCATGGAAACATGGTGAAGGGAGAGAAGAAAACAAGCGTTTATTAGATGTGTCAGGCACTGTGCTAAGCACTTTGCAAATATTGTCTTATTCAAGACTCACAACCCTGGAAGGAAGTGCTATTATAATCCCCGTTTTACCATTGAGGAAACTGAGGCAAGTTAAGTGACTTGCCCAGGATCACATAGGTAGTATCCGAAGCCAGACTGGAACTCATATCTTGTTGATTCCAGGCCCACTGCAACACCTAGCTACCTAGTTTTGTTCAGGATGAGCTCACAAAGTCAGTGATGGTTGTGTCCTTAACTACCTACTGAATGCTCCACTCTTCTATGTGTTTCTGCATCAGAATTTCTAGACCTTTACAATCAGAGAGGCAGAGAGTATAGTGATCTCGCTCAGGGAGAAATTAGGCCAAATTGTTTGCCAGAAGAACCAAACTAGCTTCCAAAAATACATGGGGGGGTGATTAAAGCTTTGTAGGCAGAAGGTGAGCTAAATGTGGCATAGTATCTAGAAGGCTGCATTTGGAATGAGAATGTCCTGACTTCAAACTCCACTATAAACATTAACAAATCACCTTAACCTCTCCATGCCTCAGTTTCTTTACATATATAAGCCAGGAGGAAGCTTGTCAGTGAGGATGCTTGTCACTTGCTTACGGGATAAAACAACACCTCCCTCACAACACTGATGTGAGGACTAAATTAGATCATGTATGTAACATAGTTTATAAACCTTAATGCATTATATAAATTTCAGCTATTATTTTTACATATGGGACATGAATTCAATAAAGCTTGCAATGATCAAAAGACTGTTTGCCAACCATTTTCTCATGAGTCTTCTGATTTTAAATATTCCCTCTTCACAGACTACTACAACCTCCCAATGAGTCCAGGAATAGTCATTGGAGCAAACAAGAGCACACTCTCTGGAGGTCTACACACACAACTAGTTTGAAGGAAAAGTTATGAAGGCTGCGCCTTTAGTGCAAAAATTCAGGATTGCAGAACCATAGATTTTCAGATTCAAAAGTAACTTTCAAGGCCATGGATTCACATTCAAACTTGAAAGAGAATCCCTTCTGTTCTTATCCATCTGGCCACTCTTCAAAGACATCCAACAATAGGGAGACCATTTCTACCAATTCCACTTTTTTGCGTTGGATTTTTATTTATTTTTGACATCAAACCTTAATTAGCCTATTTCTCCTGGTTCTGCTCCCTGGGTAAGATCTAAGATCTTTTCCCCTGGGGTGGCCATTCTGATTGTGAAAGACAGCTGCTATACCTTGCACAGAACCCTACCCCAGTCTTCTCTAAGCCAAACATTGTTGACTCCTTCAAAGGATCCATAGCAAATTGCAGATGGTTTCCCTTGCTCTTTCATCTCCTCTTCCTCATCCTCCTCTTCCTCCTCAATACTCCTTATAAAAAAGACCAGCATTAGTTTATTTTTGTTCTGTTTTTAATTTTTATTATTTAATTTTTAATTTATGGAATAAAACAAACATTCCCATGACATAATATGATAAAAAAGATGATTGAACATGAAATTGTAAATCTATTATACACAACTTGCTATTCCTTTTAAATATATAATTAGGTTATTATGTAAATTTATTTTTTCCCAAATTTCCACTCCCTCCCACTCTAGATATGGCTACCATTAAACACAAATGTGTGTATGCATGTGTGTATGTGTGTGTGTGTTTGTAAAATCATTCTAATCCTACTTTTATTTATCAGTTCTTTCTCTGGATGCTGATAGCATCTTCCTTCATATGTCCTTTGTAGTTAATTTGGGTATTCATAATATTCAAAATGACTTATTTGCTCAAAGTTCTTCTTAAAACAATATTGCTGTTGCTGTATACAATGTTCTTTTGGTTCTGCTCATTTTGCTTTTCATTATTTTGTGCATGTCTTTCCCTGTTTTTTTTCTAAAATCATTGAGTTCATCATTTCTTTTAGCACAATAGTATTACATCACAACCATATACAACAATTTGTTCAGTCATTCCCCAATTGACAGGCGTCCCCACAATTTCCAGTTCTTTGCTACCACAGAAAGAGCAGCTGTAAACCTTTTAGAACATATAGGTCCTTTTTTCCTTTCCCCCTAATCATCTTTGAAAACAGACATAGTAGTGGTATTGCTGGGTCAAAGGGAATAGGCAGTTTAATAACTCTTTGGGCATAATTCCAAATTGCTCTCCAAAATAGTTGGATTAGTTCACAATTCCACCAACAATGAATGAGTGACCTAATTTTTCCACACCCCCTCCAACATCACTTTCTGGGGCAAAGGGTGGCCAATCACTAAGATATTAGGTTGCTGGAGACCCCAACAATGCCTCCAAATTACCTAGATGTTTCAGAATTCAATAAGATTGCATCCTCCATTCCAGAAGAAGCCACAGAGAATCACAGAGTGGTGAGTCCCATTGGGACCAGAGATGGTGATACTGAATCGTTTTTCAATCATCTCTCCAGCCACTACTTGAATTGTCATGAAAGAGCACCAGGTGAAGTGGGACATGTTTTGCCTGGAGGGTGTCTTTCTCTGACTCAGAGGAGGAGAAAATAAATTGGAAAGATAAAGCAGTACCCTAGATATCTTTCCATCTCTGCCTGCAAAAGCACTGGTAAACCTGAAATACTCCAGTCTTTGCTTGAATGGGTCCATTTCGTGGGAGGCAAAGGGAAATCAGACAGCTGTTTCCACAAGACCTCAGTTGCCCGAGCTAAATCTCTTTCTGCATTTTCATTCAGAAGCTCTGCCCTGGGGAAGAGTTAGTGCCTAGTTGAGCAGTTCTCTTTTCCTGCCTGGAGGATACACCCTGGGCTAAGGCCAAGTGCACGTGTATCCCAGACTAAGAGGAGGGGCAAGAAACATGACATAAAGAACAATGAATCTGGAGTCTGATAAAACTCGAGTTCAAACCTTGACCCTTACATATATCTTAACCCTGAGCTATTCACTGAACCTAAGGCCTCAGTCTCTTAATCTGTAAAATGGGGATGCACTACCAAATTTGGGCGTCTAGGTGGTACAGTAGATAGAGGGTTGGGACCAGAGTCAGGAAGACTCATCTTAGTGAGTTCAAATATGGCCTTAGACACTTACTAACTGTGTGACCCTGGGCAATTCACTTCACCCTATTTGCCCCAGTTTCCTCATCTATTAAATGAGCTAGAGAAGGAAATGGCAAACCACTCCATTATCTTTGCCAAGAAAACCCCAAAGGGGTTATGGAAAATTGGACATAATTGACACAGTACCAAATTTTCAGGAATGACGTGCTAAGTAAACCTCAAAACACTGGTGGGTACGTGTGTGTGTAGGTACCTATGTTTTCATCAGTTTGGGTAGCTTTTGATGCGAAAACTCCTTCTACTGATGCCCATCAGCACCTGGTCTTTTATAGTTTTGGAGATTTGTCAGGGACATTAAAATATTAGTTGGATAGAAGTTTAGAGCTAAGAGGAGCCTCAAAAGCCATGTATTTTCAAGACTTTCATGTTACAGATAAGGAAAGCTAGACCCAAGGAGGGTCAATAGCTTGGTCATCATTACACATCTAGCATGTGTCAAAGACAGGGCTTGAACCCAACTCTTCCAAACCCCCAAATGGCATCCTCTTTATCAACTGTACCACACTATCTCCTCACAATGTTCCATAATTGTGAGCTAATATTAATTCAACTCAAAATAAAATATTTTCTTGGAGGGATACGGTGTCATGGACAGAACATTGGACTGGGAGTTGGGATGCTTAGTTAAATAGCACTATTGTGCTTGGCCAATCAATACTGGGCTTCCCCTTCTAGACGTTATTGTCTTTGTCAGGTGAGTGAAAGGATTGGGCAGATGAACCCTATGGTCCATCTCAGCTCTCATCCTATGACCTAAAGACTCCATCCTGACTTGGGCATTCCTTTTGCACTCTGACAATTCCCTGAACCTGTTTCTCCCAGAAACAAGGATTTACTAGAAGAAAAAGCTATTGTTCTGATCATCATGGGAATGACAATTAAACAGTGTAGGTTTCATCACAGGTGACAGAGAGTTTTATGCCCTGCTTTCCAGGGATGAGGGAGGCCCATTACAAGCATCTTGTCAAAGCATTGAAAAAAAAAATGGAAGAATAATTAGCCTAATTCTGCTGGGTCCCAGAGTATAGAAGTAGGAGCAATGGGTAGAAGGGTAGAGAGGCAGATCTAGACTAGCTGTAAAGGAAAATTTCCTAAAAATTAGAGCTCTGCAAAGGAGAAACAGGCTACTTTTTGAAGTAGTTGTTTCACCCTCGCTGGAAGTCTTTAGGGAAAGACTGAATGGACCATTTGTTAGAGAGTTCTGTCTAAGGACAGAGAGAACATTCTGACCTCAGAGCTTTTCTAATTCTGGGAAATTCATAGGAACTAAAAGAGCTTTGTCAGGGATTAGTTAATCAATGAACAAACGTTTATTAGGGACCTCCTATATATTAACCACTGGAGTAGACACTGAGGCTATAAAGAAAAGGAAAAAAAAAAGAAGAGCTCTTGCTCCCAGGAAATTTATAGGATCTGGGGAGACTTCCCAGGGTCCTATAACACTCATTATCCATAAACTTGGAAAGGAAAGGAGGAAACCCCGGGCCTAGGTGACCTCTCAGCTACCTTCTACCAGTCAGATTCTGTTACAGGAAGAAGAAGGGGAAATAGAGTTAGTATTAGCCATAGGCCTTCCCCTGGGTTGGACACAAAAAAAGAGTTACCTTGATGTCAAAGAACTCTGGGTAGTCAGCTCTTGGATGGAAACAATCACTCTTTGTACAGATACTCTCACAGAGAGATTGATCAAGGTCAGGGAGATCCTCAGAGATGAATCTGTTAAGAGATCAGGATGCCATTATCCTGGGAACTTGTTGTTTCTCTTTTTCATTTTTCTTTTTCAAAGTGGGCCAGTGACATCATGGGTGATGTCTTGACTTGTCAATGAAATGACTTGCTGGTGAATTGGATTTAAGTGAGGCAGAGTTACACAAAGTTGTCAGCCTCACTCTCCCTTCCTGAGTCATCAAAGTCCAGTGGCAGGACAAAAGTGAGGATAACTGGAGATGGTCCAAGATGCAGTCAATGACCTAGGCATCTTCAATGTCTGACCGAGCTCTGAGCACTCCGCAGCTCTTACTTCAGCTGCCCTCAATGGCAGTTGGAACAAATTGTTCTCATCCTCTCATTCCACCAGAGTGGGGTAGACATGTTTGGGGTAGGCATCCCTCTGACTCACCAATGCGTGTGAGGCCTGTCTGTTACCTTCAAGCTGGTTAGTACCTCTGCCAAGATGGTTTTTCCAGGGTGTGGACACTGAATGCTACTGCTTGGAACCACAGGTGGGAGTTAGGTGACGGACACCAAAATTGGATGAGCAGTGCTGAAAAGGGTTCAGTAAGCCCTCACACCAGAGATGCCAGTCCTCCCTGAACACCCCATATATCCCTGGGAGTGTATCCTGGGAGGTATAGAAGACTGTAGGAGCTTCAGCTGACAATACTGGACAGTTTTCTTAATTCTTGAATGTCTGAGAATATCAGATTAAGGGAGAAGCAACACAATATAGTAAAAACAACATTGAGTGTGGAATCATTCAATAGACAACCCAGGTTCAAATCCTACCTCTGATAATAACCTACACGAGCTTGGACAAGTCACTTAATCCACCAGGGACTTCAGTTTTCTCTTGGGGTAATATGAGGTTGGCTTGGAGATCCTCTGAGGTGCCTTTCAGCACTTCAGCAATGATCCTAATTGATCAAGCCAACATTTTCACTGATGCATTTAAGGTTCTTAGTATTTGGTGAATGAATGAGCCTAGACTTGGTGCTGGGAGAGCAGAGCAGACATAGGGCCTTGGAGGAGTGCCAGTGGGCCTGAACTGAGCAGTGAAATCTTGAGGTGAGAAGATTTTGTAGAAGAGTGAGAGGAATAATTACAGAGAGTGACAGAGAGGCATTTGTTTTTGCTAGTTCTTGGCTGTATACAATACCATTTGTATTCAATCATGGCCAGACCTCAGAATCACAGGATCATAAATTTAGAGACAGAAGGGATTTTCAAGGTGATCTAGTCCATTTTAGTCCTTCATTTAATAGATGAAGAAACAGAAGCTCAGAGAGACTTTATGATTTGACCAAGGTCACATTGTTAGTAAGTGGGGAGTCAGGATTTGAACTCAAGTCCTTTGACTACAAATAAAGTGCTTTTCCCACTGATTCTGCCCCATCTACCCATCAGGCATGCATGCTCTTTTCCCTTGTGAAGACCTGGTAGGAGTTTGGGGGTGGAGGAGGAGGCAGAACACTCAATTCTAGCTCACATAAATGGTAAGAGATAAAATATTAGTAAAAGCCATTCATCTTTGCTTCCCCCAAACTGATACCACTTCCTAAGAGGACAGAGACCAAGAGGTCCATATGTGGCATCTCAAGGGTCACTAGATAACCCATCCTGCCTCCACGCTTCTCCTAGATCCCTCTTCCTATGGAGTCAGAAATGTGCAAAGCATTCAGCTTTGGCAATGGAGCTATAAAGGAAAAAAAAATGAAACAGTTTCACCATCAAGGAGTTTCCACTCTGCAAGGGAATTTATAATGTGTACGCACAGAAGTTATATGAAAGAAAAAATAAGGTAAGTGAGAAAACTAACATCTTGGGGAGGAAAGTAATCAGGGGAGACTTCATGGAGGAAGTGGAACCTGAGCTAAGTTTTGAAGAAAAAGAAGGATTCTGAGAGTTATAAATGTGGAGGGAGGGCACACCAGGCATGAGGTACAATGCATGCATTTACAAATACATGAAGGTGGGAGATGGAATACTGAGTTTGGCAAGAGGTAGTAATCCAGTTTGTCTAGAATACAGAGTACAATAAGAAGAACAATATAAAATAAGGCTGAACAGGTAGATTTTGTTGTTGGTGTTTAATTGATTAACCATGTCTGACTCTTTGTGACCCCATTTGGAGTTTTCTTGGCAAAGATTTTGGAGTGGTCTGCCATTTCCTTCCCTAGAAAAGGCAGATAGGAGCAAGATAGGAGAGAGCCTCAAATTCCATGCTAAGAAGTTTCTATTTTATTTTTCAAAAAAATAGAGTAACATTGACAGCTTTTGAGTTGGGGAATCTTATGTTCAGGTGGCTCAATGGAAAATGATAGACTTGGAGTCAGGAAGACATGAGTTCAAATCTGGCCTCAGACATTTACTAGCTGTGTGACCCTGGGCAACTCACTTAACACTGTTTACCTCAGTTTCTACATCTGTAAAATGAGCTGGAAAAAGAAATGGAAAACCACACCAATACTTTTGCCAAGAAAATCCCAAATGGGATAGCAAAAATGACTGAAATGACTCAACTACAACTCCTCTGTGTGTGTATATGTATGTGTGTATGTGTTTTTGTATGTATGTATGTATGTATGTATGCATAACATTGTATATATAACATAATATGTAATTATATACAATAAAATAATAATATATATGTGATTTAGTGGGGCCAAAAAAGGGAGAAGTGAAAGTGATGATGAGTTTTGTTTTGGTCATGTTCATTTTGATATGTCTATAAAATATCCATGAGGCAGCTAGATGGCTCAGTGGATAGAGCACTAGCCCTGGAATCAGAAAGACCTGAGTTCAAGTCTGGCCTCAGACACTTACTGCTGTACGACCCTGGACAAGTTAATTAATATCTGTTTGCCTTAATCCACTGGAGAAGGGAATGCCAAATCACTCCAATATCTTTTTTAAGAAAAACCCAGGACAGTATGGTCAATGAGATCATGAAAAGTTGGACATGATTGAACTGAGCATGAAACAACCAGATGTGGATGTCCAAAAGGCAATTGACAAAGCATAACTATAATTAAGCAGAGAAATTAGGATCCTTATATAGATTTAGGAATCATTTGCATGAGAGATAACAGCATCTCTGCAAAAGAACATGTAATAAATAACTAGTGCTTATAAAGAACTTTATGGTTTGCAAAGCACTTTACATGTGTGATCTCAGTTGATTCTCCCAACAACCCTCTGAAGTAGGTACTATGCCATTATTATCCCCATTTTATAGATAAGGAAATGGAAGCTGAGAAGTTAAGCAAATTGCAGTTAAAAAGTGTATGAGTCTGGATTTGAACCCAGGTCTTCCTGGATCAGAGGATAATCTTATCTAAATACTTTCAATTCTCCTCTCGATTGCTTATTGTATAAGGAGAGTGTTCAAAACACAATCAACTACCTGAATGTGTCTCACATTGCTGCATCCCTGTAGAATATGGCAGCAACGCCAGAAAACAATATTTGTTTGGCTTTGTTTTTTTTCTGTGATGTCAGATACAATCTAGTACTGTTTAATCTGAGTTATTGTACCACTAAAACTTGCTCATTTCCATACCTGGAGAGAAGGGCACCCTGACATTGTCCACAGCTCCTCAGCCAGCCAGGGGCTTTCAAAAAACAACCTCTTGCTTCTGGTAATTTTCCCTTTAAAGTCAGAAAGCAAACTTTTCCCTTGCACTGTGATGATTTCATGCAACCAACTATGTTTACCAGTGGTACCTTGTTGAGTGCACGCCCAGTGGTGGTTTCATGAGAATATGAGGTCAGGAGCTACACTGATTTGGCATGTATGGATGAGTTATGATCTGCATCTTTGAAGGGACTATCCATATTGGTGAACACCTCCAGCCATTTGAGTATGTTAGGGGGAAGGACACGTAATTCTCCCATCACTCTCTGGTACTAAACATTTCTGTTTCCACCTCCACTATACTGTTCACTGATTTTTGTCACATAGTATGCTCAATTTGTCTAAGCACTAGGGATGGGAGACAAGAACCTTATCTCTAATAACTGTTGTTGTTGTTGTCCTTCGTTCTCGAAGGAGACCATGATGTCAGGAAGATGATGTCATGACTTGCAAGCAAATTGGATTTAAGTAGGGCAGAACTATGCAAAGTCACCAGCCTCACTTTCTCCTCTGAAGCCATCTGGTTCAGTGACAAGATATAGATTAGGATGACGGGAGATGGCTCCAGATGCATCTACTAATAATTGTATCTGACCCATAGAGAATATTCTAAAGTCTGCAACATACAATATCCACAACCTCACTGGAGCCCCACAATAATCTTGTGAATTAGGCTATGGATAGTATGGTACCCATAATCATGGATATCATCCATTACCCTACATATATGGGCAACCAAATGAAATTGATCATGGGCTGACTTTTATAATCCTTTTCGAACAGCAAATTTTAACTTTTTTAATTTTTGTATACCTATAGTATGGAATTGGCAATCAGAGCTTGCTGTTGTATGTGTCCTTTCTCGAAGAGGACCATGACATCAGGGAGGTGATGACATGACATGCAAGTGAATTGGATTTAAGTGAGGGAGGGCTGTGCAAGGTCACCAGCCTCACTTTCTCCTCAGAGCCATCTGGATCCAATGGCCACACATTCATCAGGACAACTAGAGACAGCCCAGGATGCAATAGGAAACTCTGGCCCTTTTAAACTAAGGTCTTTTCAGGTTCTTACTTTGAATGAGGTGATGGCCCATTCAGTGAATAGGACTCTTTAAGATGTAAGTCAAGGGAAGGTCCTCTAATTAAAAAAAATCAAACTGGGATCAGAAGACCTTCAGGGTTACTGGCCAAAAGAGAAACAGTTACTATTCACATTCCTCTCACATCCCTGAGCCCCAGGGTGCCAAAAAATAACCATTAAGTGGTGCTTGGGCAGGGACCTAGTGTTCTCCAATATACCTACTCCAGAGTGAATTGGGTTTAAGGTTTGATTTTTGAGAAATAAATCTAGCCAATAAACCCCAGAGAGGGAGAAGGAGAGGAAGAGGGAGAGGGAGAGGGAAGGGGGTTGATGAACTGACTTACCCAACTGGAACTGGCCAGCTGGGTCCCTTTTCCAGCGGCTCCGACTACTCATAGATTGCAGAGACAATCATGAAATGTACACAATGTTCACAAGCCTGCCTTTAAGCTACAACTCAACCAATAAGGGGAAAAAAGTTTTCTTTCTTTTCTAAATCATTTTTTCAATAAACAATTTTTCCCCCTCTCTTTTTCATACCTCCCCAATGGAAAAACAAAAACAATGTAAAATGTGCATAGTGAAGCAAAACAAATTTTTGCTTTTGCCATTCCCCCCCAAAAATAGGTCTCATTGAATGGTATGTTTAGTTCTGGAAATGAAACTTAAGGAAGGATGTTGATAACAGGAAGGGTATTTACTGGAGTGTAACTGATGATAAATGACCTAGAGAAGTTACTAAAGGATACATGAGAAAAAAACAGAAAGATATTTAGCTTAGAGAAAATAAAACTAAGGGAAAAAAATGATAATTCACTTCAAGTATTTGAGGGGCAAATGCTCTGAATCTGAAAAATCTTTTGGGGAAAATAGAAAGCAGTCTAGCAGACAAGCCATATACAAATATCTCCCATCATATTCCAAAATAAGTTCTAAATGGAGATGCGACAGACATGAGAACTAACATCATAAACAAATTAGAGGAATAAAGAAGGAATTACCTGTCAAATCTATTAATAATTGAAATTTATTACTAAAAAAGGTATATAGAGAGTCATAGAAGAAGAAATGGACAAGTTTGTTTATCTTAGTTTAAATAAAAAAGCTTTTGTGCAGACAAAACCAATGCAGCTAAAATTAGAAGGGAAGCAGGTAACTGGGGAGATAAAATTTGGCAATCAGTTCTCTGATAAATGTCTTTTTTTTTAAGTTTCCTTTTTACATTTCTGTTAGCTAAAAGGATGACCCTGCAGAATTCTAAAAGAATATGGTAATTAATGGTAGTTGGTTACATAATATTTTCTTACTTTAAAGCAATTAATATGTTTAGTAACACCTCTTGCCATTTTTTTTCCCCGCATTGAAGACATACTTTATGAAAAACCTGGGCTTCAGACCAAACACATTTATAATATGCAACAATATGCTATCACTTTGGAATAGAGACTGTTTTTTCTTGGAAACAGTTGAAGTACAATAATATGAAGCACAACAGAGCTGAGCAAGAAGGATGAATCCAATTAACTCAGACTGGGTAATAGAACAGCCTGTTCACACAACAATAAATTTGAGCTTTCAGTCACACATACAAATAGCATCCAGGTTACCTTTTTAAGGGATGGGGAGGGTAATTATTTTTTAAAGGTAGGAGTAGTGGGGGTAGACTATGGAATTCTATAGGCAACTAGTAATATGTTATTAATCATACAATCAATCAACAAGGATTTATTAAGCACCTGCTATATACTAGGTAGTATATTAGATGCTGTAATACAAGCACAAAGACTGAAACAATCTCTTCTACCAAAAGTATTATATTCTAATGGGAAAGCACAGGTAATGGAAACAGATTCAACTCTGAAGCAGAAGAAATGCCTCAGAAGTGGTCAGAGAGATGGGAGTATAAACAAAAGGATTGTATCATGAAAATCAAGGGAGGAATTAAAAAGGTTGGTGCTTGTAGTGCAGTGGAAAGAGTACTGAATCTGGAGACGATGACTCTTGGTTCAAAACTCACTGTATTCATTATTTTGGACGGTTACTTTTGCTGCGCCTCAGTTTCTCCATCTGCTCACTCATAGAAAGGACAGAATTTGGTAAACAAATTAATGTGAGAGGTGAGAGAGGGGAAATAGATGCCCGGGAGAATGCTGATGCCCTCAAGAGAAACAGGGAAGTTGAGAAAGGAGGGAAGGTATGGTGCCAAAACTTCCAGAATAGTTTCTACTAGATGGTAGGCTTTTCTCTCAGACTATGTGCTCTTCAAGAGTAGGAAGCATATCTTATTCATTCTAATGTAAGGATATGTGTGTGTGAATTGATTAAATAAATCAAATGAACACACTCCATTTAAAGCAAATAATAAGATGCTGTGCCTGACACACACACATACATATGTGTGTGTATGTATATATCAGGTAAAAGATGATCAGTTTTCACTAAATATGAAGTTTTTCTTAGGTATAGCAGAAAATAAGTTCATATAGGTTGAGGAATTTGATCATATCTTCTGGGGTTTATGTAAAATGAAGAAACTGCTTGGAATCAGACATTTGAGCATCTGGTGCTGGAGAAAAGAGCGAGCCTAAGAATGAAACAATTCATGGGGGAAGGGAAGAGAATCTTGGCATTTAGCCTCAATCTCCTCTACCCATCTGACCAAGATTCTTCATCAATTTTGGAGTACCAGAGGTATTGAACTTTTATTAATGGTATTCTGAGAATATACCTGTTCCTACAGTGGTTGACAATAGATCCCTGGCTCTACCAGGAGCCCAGTAGGAAAGATGCACCATACATAAGGGAAATATTTAAGGACTTCAGAAAAAGGACATACTGGAGCTATGAGGTACCTTTGTGACACATGCTTCCTAATCTTTAGGTTGCTTTTCCTTGGATTCTGCATTCACTGGTAGGAGGATGTGTCACAGAATTTTGGGGAACTGGATTATAGTAACTCAGACTAAGCTAGTCTGTGAAATCTTTACTACATCAGTCTTTCCAGTTTGATTTCATGTCACTGATCTTCACTAACTCTACATTCAAAACAAATCTCCTGAGTATTTATTCCCTAAACTCAGAATTTAAAAAGTCACCTTGCATCAGTGTTATCACTCCTTCCTTTCATAGAAAGCTTTCTTTGGTACCATCACCCTCTACCATGTTACTTCCACCTTATATCATATCTATCTATACATGATGTAACTCCCTACTAGACTGTGAGTTCCCTGAAGGCAGGGGCTGAGATTTTTCATCCTGCATCCCCAGAATCTAGCACGATGTCTGCCAAGTACATTTGCTGAGTCAGTTTTTAGTCATGTCTAACTCTTTGTGACCCCATTTGAAGTTTTTTTGGTAAAGACACTAGAGTGGTTTGCTGTCTCCTTCTCCAGCTTATTTTACAAATGAGGAACTCAGGCTAGGGTCCAGGGTCATATAGCTAGTAAACATCTAAGGCCAGATTTGAATTCATGAAGAGGAGTCTTCCTGACTATAGGCCTGGTACCCTATCTACTGTGCCACCTAGCTGCCTCTCTAAGTTCATAGGTGCTTAATACATTTATGTAATTATTTATTTATTTTTTGGTGAAAGAGGCATGAAATGTAAAATGAATACATATAAAGTCATATATGGGTTCAAAAATCAATATCAAACACATAAGCTGCAGCATGATTATATAAAATTTCATTTAAATAAAATCCAGGGATTTTCACAGACTACCAGCTCAGTCTGAGTCTGTACAAAGTTCTTAATGTAACACCTTAGGAAATATATCCTTCTAAAAACTGATTAAATATAGCTGATTAGTTTATATCAACTGATCATCATGACAAGAAACATATTGGTAGGGGCTTATGAGCTATGGCATTAACTAGGGATTCCCGAACCCCTCAGAGCTATGCCCTAAAACCGTGAGAGGAGTTGTAAGTTGTCCTGCTTATTAGTTAGAGTGAGTGAGAGTTGGGATAAGAAGTTCCAAATTATAGAAGGGCTACATTCTGTCATCCCATCCTCAGCCACAGCACCTAGTACTAGGCTATGTACATAATAGGCACCCCGATATTCGTTAGATTGTTGAATTCTGAGATCTATCATATCAGGCATCTTTACAGCATCCCATTGAAGGAATGTGTTATATTATCCCCATTTCACATAAGGTTAGATTCTGGGGTGGGTTATATAGAAAGAACGTTAAGCAACTTATTGAAATGCATAGCCTACAGGAGGAAGGTCTGGGTTCACATCTAGATCAGATTCCTTACTATAGAATCTGACTTCACCAAGTGAATTATCTTGTAGGGGGTTTTAAAAATATTTTAACCTAGTTGTTTTGCTTTCTCTTGAAGAAAAGGTTCTTTTGGTGAAAATAGGGTAAAGCAAAGTTTTTTAAAAGGTATGCTCAGACCTTATTTTTCCACATCCAATGTCAATTTCCATGGAAACCAAGACCAGCCGTTGAAATTGGCTTCACTACTTACGGCCAGTTCTGCTATTTCCATGGAAACAGATTTCATTAGGCAAAATGTAAGATAATCATATTTGAATGGTTATGTGGATGCAAGACTGTGCCTGCAGCGGCTCCCCTAAGTCCATCAAGAGGGAACAATCTCGCCTGCGTGTAACCTGCAAAAGCTCACTGCCTAGGGCTTAAAAGCCTCCAACTTAGTGGAGAGAGATGACACTCAGGAGTAAGAGCAGCAGGTTAAGTGGCAATTGTCCCTACACATTCTATCTGAAAATAAATAAGTTGCATAGACTGAGCTAATCTTTTCCTGGGGAATACTCTTCCAAATTCCCCTAGCATATAAGTTACTCCTAAGCAGTAAAATAGGCACCTTGGAGGGTCCATTAATATTTCAAACAATTCAGTCCCATGTATCAGTAGTTGACTTTGTGATAGCCTCCTATTTGCCCTTCCTGCTTCTGGTCTTTCTCTTTCCAATATATGCCCTGCCTAAGTGGAAAAATCATCTTCCTAAGACATGGGTCTGAACAATTGACACCTTTGATCTTTGAACTTTATGAATGCTTGTTGACTTTGGGATAAAATAGAAATTCCTCAGCTTGGCATTTAAACCCTTTTAAAAGCTGGTTCCAGCTTAACTTTTCATTCCACATTCCGGCCAAATCAGCCCACTTGCTGTTCATGGTATACAGAATTTCATTTCCTACTTCCTTGTCTTTGCATAAACCATCCCACATGCCTCATATGCACTGTCTCTTCAACTCTACCTCTTGTAATGCTTAATTTCCTTCAAGGCTCCCTTCAGGGGCTACCTCTTACAAATAACATTTCCTGTCCTTCTCCTGCCCCCCCACCTTGTGGCAGTGATCTCTCTCACTCTAAAGAAGGATCCATTTGTTTGGAGAGGGTACAACTAGTAGTGATAGATGGAAAATCCAAAAGGACGCATTTAGTATTGTGAGGAAACATTCCTGAATAATTAGAGACACTTGAAAGTAATATACTAGTTGGAGAAGTAAGGGCCTCCCCTTCCCTGGAGGTCTTCAAGCAAAGACTGGATGACCACTTATAAGAAGGAATGATTGGTCTGGAATAGATACAGCTGGATTGTTACAAAAGAAAAACGATCTTGTGGCTGTGATTTTGTGAAATGCAACCTTTAGGCAGTCATGTAGAGATTGGATTGAAAAAAAAAAAAGGGATCAGAGGTATGGTATCCAGTTAGGAGGGAGAGAGTACTAGAATATCTCAAGTGAGGTGATGACACCCAGTAGAAATGTGAATGCGGAGCACACTCTTTGATCCAGCAATACCACTACTAGTTCTGTTTCCTAAAGAGATCATAAAAAGGGGAAAGGACCCACATGTACAAAATATTTATAGCAGCTCTTTCTGTGGTGGCAAAGAATTGGAAATTGAGGTGATGCCCATCGATTGAGAAATGACTGAAATAGCTGTGGTATATGAATGTAATGGAATACTGATGTTCCATAAGAGATGATGGGCAGGCAGATTTCAGAAAAACCTGGAAAGACTTACATGAACTGATGCTTAGTGAAGTGAGCAGAACCAGTAGAACATTGTACCCAGTGACAGCAACACTGTGCTGTGACCAACTTTGATAGACTTAGCTCTTCTCAGCAATGTAATGATCTAAGATGATTCCAAAGGAATCATGATGTAAAATGCTACCCATGTCCTGAAAAAAAGCTACGGAGTCTGGATGCAGATCGAAGCATACTATGTTCTCTCTTTTTTTCTCTTTCTTGTGGTTTTTCCCTTTTATTCTGATTCTTCTTTTACAAGACTACTAATGTGAAAATATGTTTAATGTGATTGTATATGTATATCAGATTGCCGCCTTGGGGAGAAAGGAGGGGAAGGAGGAGGCAAATTTTAGAACTCGCAATCTTATAAAAGTAAATGCTGAAAACTAAAAATAAACAAATTAATTTTAAAAAAGAAATATGAGTGCAAAGAAAGGAACAGATTCAAGAGCTCTGCCCAGTTGTAGAATGGACAGAATTTGGTTTAAAAAATCAGATGTGGGAGGTGAAAGGGGTGAAGAGAGTACCTGGGAAGTCATTGACATCTTCAACAAAAGTGAGGAAGTTAAAGCAAGAGAATCTGTCTTTCCAGAACTCTGAAGATATTTTTCATTAGATGGTCAGATCTTCTAGTAGAAGATGTGCTCCTTAAGGGGAGGAATGTCATTCGTCTTTGCATAAGGATGGGTGTCAATTGAGTAAATCAGACAAATTAATTCAGGACTCTCACACTCAAACCTGTTTATAAGATCAATAAAAAGTCCTTTGAGGTCATCCTGATGAACCCTTTCATCTAACAGATGAGGAACAGAACAACAGAAAAGTTAAGTGGCTTGTTCAAGATAATGTAGGTAAAAAAGAGCAGAGGCAGGTTTTGAACCGAGTTGGAGTTCTAAATCCATTTCCACGGCATCACTCTGTCAAATCATTCTCATCTAATCTCACAGCACTTTGTTGGGTCTTATATATTTATCCCATTCTGATTTATGTTAAATTTATCTGCATACATATCTTCCTCCACTCAAGTCCTACTTATCTGCATAAAATTCATCTCCAGAAGGCTGGTCCAAAAATGATCATTTGGAAAAAAAAAGATAGCAATTCACCAAATGATTTTATTAAGATATGGGGACACTAGTGCCCTGTTCTCTGGATATGAGATGTTATGATCAGAATTTTACATACACAGTTCTCCAGATGCATAGCTAGGACAGAGTATAGACTTACTATTATCTTCTCCTAGGAGCTAAGGATCTTTAATGGGATCGAAGATAGCACTGACTTTTTTGGGCAGTTATATCATATTGATGACTCCCACCCATACTGATTAAATGGTATCTCATTATGGTATGTTTTCACATGCTTTATTATCCCCAGTATACTGTAAGCTACTGGAGGATAAGAAATATAAATAATTTATTTAAATATGTTCTCCAGCACTGAACACAATTCACTGTACGTAATAAGCTCTTCATATTTGTTAACTAAATTACTTACTATATGAATGGATGTAATTCAGCACATAGAGAATCTGTTGATTGTATCTCCCAATAATCAATCCTTGTTCCTTCAGGTTAGCTCTTGATAAGCAGATATCATAGTTACTGTATTTCTGTTCTCCCAATTTTTTTTTGCTAGAAAAGTGTTCAATATACAAATTTTCACTTATGTCTTCCTCTAGGGATACATATTACTTATGCATAGGTATTATAGGTATTATATATAGGTATATATAGAAAGATATATATACAACATATGCATTACATATATTTTTGTATATCTCAAGTTTGTACATTAATTTAAGAACTCTGTTGATATGTTGCATTAAATTGTTACATAATATGAATCTAAATAACCTGAATAACTATCTAAACTATCTAAATAACCATCATTTCAATGAAAACCCACTGGCCATTTTCAATATCTTTTCATCCTCCTAGATACCAGCTGTAGCAGTAGACTTATGGGGATCAATTTATTTTAAATCTCCTGGATTGAATTTTCTTTTTTGCTTCCTAGACACAATATTTTAATTTTCCTATCAGAACATCATGAGTTTTTTCCACAGCCAAGCCCATGTGAAAAATGTGAAGTGAAGCAATTGCAACAACAAAAGCAATGAGGATGTTACCTCATTCTTTATTTTTTCCAAATATTTTATTTTTTTCCCAATTACTTGTAAAAACAATTTTAACATTCCTCTTTTTTATTTTTTTTCAAATTTTGAGTTTCAAATTCTCTCCTGCCTGCCCTAACCCTCCTCACCATTGAGAAGGCCAGCAATCTGACATAGATTATATATGTGTAGTCCTGCAAAACACGTTTCCATGGAAGTCATTCGGAGAAAGAAAAATGCAAACAAAAAAAAAAACACAAGAAAAATAAGGAAAGTAAGGAAGAAGTATCTTTGATCTGCATACAGGTTCTACCAGTTCTTCTCAGGAGATGTTCAGCATCTTTCATCATACCTCCTACAGAATCATCTTGTATCATTGTATTGCTGAGAATAGCTAAGTTATTCATAGTAGATCATCAGACGATATTGCTATTACTGTGTACAATGTTCTCCTGATTCTGCTCATTTCACTTTGTATCAGTTCATGTAAGTCTTTCCATGTCTTTCTGAGAGCATCCTGCTCATCATTTCTTAAAGCATAACAGTATTCCATCACAATCATATACAACACCTTGTTCAGTCATTCCCCAATTGATGGACATCCTCTCAATTTCCAATTCTTTGCCATTACTAAAAGAGCTGCTATAAATATTTTTATACACATAGGTCCTTTTTCTTTTCTTTTTTTAAAAATCTCTTTGGGATACAGAATTGCTTGATGAAAGGGTATGCATGGATTTATAGCCTTCAGGCATAGTTCAAATTTTTCTCTAGAATGGTTTGATCTGTTCACAACTCCACCAATATTAGTATCCCTATTTTTCCTCATTCCCTCCCATGTTTCTCATATTCCTTTTCTGTCATCCTAGCCAAACTGACATTTATGAGGTGGTAGTCCAGAGGTGTTTTAATTTGCATTTCCCTCATCAATGGTGATTTAGAGCATTTGTTTTTCATATGACTATAGACAGCTTTGATTAATTTGTCTGAAAAAACTGCCTATTTATATCAATTGAGGAATGGCTCTTGTTTCTATAAATTTGACTCTATTTTCTACATGTTTGAGAAATGAAGTCTATCAGAGAAACTCCCTATAAATTTTTTTTTCATGGTAATGATTACCAACTATGTATTTTCCTCCATCCTATTTCCCCTCTGTTTATCCTATTCTCTCTCTCCTTTTACCCTGTCCATTCTCAAAAGTGTTTTGCTTCTGACTTTTACCTCCCCCACACTGCCCTCTCTTCTATCAGCTCCCACCCCTTTTTTTCTTTTATTATATATATACATATATATATACATATATATATATATATAATTTTGATTTATCAACCATAAGCTTTTCAGTTTTAAATTTTTCTTCCCTTCTGTCCCTACCTCTCTCACCAAGACAATGTGCAATCTAATATAGGCTATGCATATACATTGCTATTAATCATATTTTCACATTAGTGATGTTGTAAGTAGGAATTAGAACTAATAGGAGGAACCACCAGAAAGAGGAAACAAAACAACAGAAGAGAAAAAATAGCAAATAGTATGCTTCAATCTACATTCAAATTCCATAGTTCTTTCTTTCGATGTGGATAGCATTTTCCATCATGAGGCCTTTGGAGTTGTCTAAGACCCTTGTATTGCTGAGAAGGGTTAAGTCTATCAATATTAGTCATCACACAATGTGGCTGTTACTGTGTACAATGTTCTCCTGGTTCTGCTCACTTCACTCAGCATCAAACCATATGAGTCTATCCAGCTTTTTCTGAAGTCTGCCTATTCATCATTTCTTATGGCACTATAGTATTCCATTACATTCATATATCACATTCACAGTTATGATTACTGTCTGTGTCTTTCCCTCTATCCTTTTTCCCCCCATTTATGCTTTTCTTTCTCCTTTCTCCTTTTCCCTCCTCTCTAATGTTTTGCTTTTGAGTACCACCTCCCTCAGTCTCACCTCCCTTCTATTAGTCCTCTCCCTTTCCTTCCCCTTTACCTTTACTACTTCTTCCCTCCCTTCTATCCCCCTCCTTTTTCTTTCCCCTTTTCCCTCCTACTGTCTATAGGGCATGTTGAATTTCTATACCTAACTGATTATGTTATTCCCTTCTTGAGCCAAATTTGATGAGAGTAAGGTTCAAACAATGCTCATCTCCCTCCCTTCTTTCCCTCCGCTTTAATAGGTTTTTGTGCCTTTTCCTGTAATGTAATTTACCCTTTTCTGCCTCTTCCTTTCCTTTTCTCTCAGTACATTTTCTTTAGATCAGATTAATGCACTTACTTGGATCCATTTAACCCACTTGATTAGATATTTTTCATCATTACATCAAAGTCAATTTATACCCATCACCTTTATGTATACCCCTTTAACATGGTGTAATAACAATACAATTCTCAAGAGTTACAAGTGTCATCTTCCCTTGTAGGGATGTAAACAGTTTGCCTTTATTAATAATATATTGTTTCTCTCTGTCCTGTTTACCTTTTTATGTCTTTCTTGAGTCTTCTATTTAAAGATCAAATTTTCTGTTGAGCTCTGGTCTTTTCATCAGGAAGATATGGAAATCCTCTATTTCATTGAATATCCATCTCCTCCCCTGAAAGATCATGCTCATTTTTGCAGAGTAGTTGATGCTTGGTTGTAATCCAAGCTCCTTTGCCTTATGGAATTTCATATTCCATGCCCTATGGTCTCTTCAAGGTCCTGTGTAATCCTGACTGTGGTTTTTTCTGTGTGTTTCTTTCTGGCTGCTTGCAGTATTTTCTTTTTGACCAGGCAATTTTGGAATTTGGCTACTATATTCCTTGGTGTTTTCAATTTGGGATCTCTTTCAGGAGGTGATCAGTGGATTCTTTCTATGGCTATTTTACCCTCTGGTTCTAAGACCTCAGGGCAGTTTTCCTCTATGATTTCCTGAAAGATACTGTCCAGGCTCTTTTTTTCATCATGATTTTCAGGTAGACCAATAATTTTTAAATTATCTCTCCTGGATTGATTTTCCAGGTCAGTTGTTTTACCAATGAGGTATTTTACTTTTTCATCTATTTTTTCATTCTTTTGTTTTTGTTTGGCTGATTCTTGCTCTCTCATAGAGTCATTAGCTTTCATTTGCCCAATTCTAATTTTTAACAAATTGTTTTCTTCTATTAGATTTTGTACCTCCTTCCCCATTTGGCCAATTGTATTTTTTAGGGACTTGTTTTCTTCAGTGTACCTTTTTTTTCCAGTTGGCCAATTGTATTTTTTAAGGACTTGCTTTCTACAGTTAATTTTTGTCTTTTCTTTTCCAAGCTATTGACTCTCTCTTGCATACTTCTCATTTCTTTTCCCATTTTTTCTTCTACCTCTCTCATTTGACTTTTAAAATCCTTCTTGAGCTCTTCTAAGAAGGCTTTTTGGCCTTCAGACTAGTTCATTTTCCCTTTTGAAGTTCCAGATGTGGGTTTGTTGACAATGTTGTCCTCTTCAGAATTTCTGCCTTGATCTTCACTCTTCCCATGATAAGAATCTATCATATGTTTCTTTTTGCTCATGGTGTTTGCTTATTTCCTGGCCTTTAAAGAGATTGAGCTCTCCTGCTGGGGAGCAGAGAGCACTGACCCAAGCTTCTTGTGTTGGGAGCCTAGGGCCGGGTCACTAGCTTTGTGTGCTGGGGTCTCCAATGCTGGCAGTTGGAGGCTGTAGCATTCTGGCAACTTACCTGGTGTTGTGCTGGAATCAGTAACACTGGAACTCTAGGGGTAGGATGTAGTCTGGCCCCTGGAAGTTGCCTGCTTTTCCTTTCCTTTCCTTTCACTTTCTTCAGGGCCTTTCAGATGGATGTTTAGGGTGCTTATCTGCCTGGGGTCTCTTGGAGCGCTGCTTCCCTTAGTTTTGCTGAGGCACTGGGAGAGCTGGAGAATGCCCAGGCCCCTGGTGATTTTCCAAGCTGGATTCCACCAGTTCCTCCACCCTCAGTGAGGCACTCAGAGGTCCAGGTGTTGGTGTTTGCCAGCCCCACACCTGGGCTTCAGGATCTCTTCCTGGTATGCTGAAGTGCGGCTTTTTAAAGCTTGCTGGGATGCCTCCTGTTCTGTATTGCTCCCCTTCCCCCCAGGGTAAGAGGGGACTTTCCTGTTAATTCCTCAAGCTACCTGGGCTACTGGACTGCTGTACCCCATCTTTCTTCTGGTTCACCTGTTCCAGGGTTTTTCATGGAGTGATATTTTCTGGACTTTCAGAGGAAGGAAAGAGCAACTCACCTCTTACTCTGCCATCTAGGCTCCGAGAAGCAGAAAGGACATTACCTCATTCTAAAGGGTCTTAAAGCTGTATATGACATTAGCAGAGCAACAAATTCAAAGAGACATTTAATGTAAGCCCCTTCCACAATGATGATGATGATGTTGGGATATAGCTCCTCCCTTACTCAAATAACAAAGACACCAAGAATGAAAGATATTACCCCAGGATCTTGTTCCTGAAATATTTAACCCAAAGGCCAAGTCTAGGGACTAAATAGAGTCCACCTAAATCCTATCTTAGACTAGATTGGGACTCCAGAATAGCCACTTAACCTCTCTAAGCCCCCGCTTCCTTATTTGTAAAATGGGAATGCTAATAAAACCTATCTTCTAGAGTTGTTGTGAGTATGAAAGAAGATGATATTTATAAGTTGCTTTTGAACTTTTAAAAAGTTGTTTTTATTAATATTGCAATTATTATTAATAATAACACCAATAATAAGGTTCATATTTCTTATAAACAAGGGTAATCAGTTTCGAGAATACAGTGGTTCCCCAAAATGAACTTTTTCATATTTTACATGTGTGAGTCCTTAGCTTATGGGGGAGACTTTTGCTTAGGCATGGCTGGGAGCTTGAATTGGCTCACCACCTTAGCTAAATAGCCACACAGCAGGGACTTAAAGGCTTTAACCCAAGTCTTGATTCAGGACAAAAGAGGAAAGAAGGAAAAGTTGAGATCATGATGAGCTTTCAAGAAGGACAGTGTCTTGACATTTGATAATCTTTCCCCTTGAAAATACAGAAACAGGTAGAGCTGACACATGAAAACAAGGTATAGAACACATCATCAGAGTATTGAGTGTCTAAGAGGAAGGCAACTAGAATGGCGAAGGGCTTCGATTATATGTAATACAGAAAAGAGTTGAAGGACCTGGGGATGTCTATTCTGGAGAAAAGAAAACTCATGGGGTTGTGATAACAATTTTCAAATAATTGTAAGGCTGTCATGTGGAAAAGGGATGAGACTTGTTTCACTTGACCCTGTAGGATAGAATTCAAAGTAATAGATGGATGAAAGCTAAAGAAGTGAATTTAGAGTTATCGGGGAAAAATATCCTAACATTTAAAGCTGTCCAAAAGTAAAATAAATTGTTTTCAGAAGTAGGGGTCCTCCTCTCCTTGTTAGAGATTTGATGGTTTGTTTTGGGGAAAAGTGGAATAATTAATCACTTCTTAGTTATAATAAGACAGAGGGAAATCTTGTCCAGATATGGAGTCAACTTGATCGCCACTGAGCTACCTTTCAACTCTGAAATTCTGTGAATTGTCTTTACAATATGAATCTTCCTTCTGTTTATTTTGTTTATCCTTGACTACCTTGAATCATTGGGTTGTCCTGATGAAAACATACAGGATCAAAAGTTTAGACCTTAGAGATCGTGAGTTTGAGCACCCCCTCATTTTCTAGCAGTGTAACTAGAGGCCCATGGTAGTTCAATGACTTGCCAACCTCACATAGTAAGTAGCAGAGCTAGGATTTGAACCCAGGCCACTGGATTCCAAATCCAGCCCTCTTTAAACTGCATTCCTGCAAATTGATTTTGTCTACTTTTCAGAGGCTTTAGATCCTGTCCCCTTCACTGGCATTATGTTTCAGCTCTTGACCTTCCCTTGATTTGCATCTCATAATAGAACCTCACCACCTGACTCTTCTCTCACTTGTTTAGTATGCTTCATTATCTCTATATTCTTCCCCACCTACATGTATTACACCTACATGTAAGGGATAGCTGGTCTCAATGGTCCACTCAACCTGCATCTGTAGTTTGGACACAATAATAGCTAATATTGTATGTATGGCTTTACATTTTGCAAAGTACTTTATTTTCTTTTGATCTTCACAACTCTGTGAAGTAGGTACTATAATTGTCTTCAGTTTACAAATGAGGAAACTGATGCTGAAAAAAGATTAAGTGACTTGCCCTGGGTCACACAGCTAGTATCTGAGATAGATTTCAAAATCAAATCTCCCTGACCTAAAGTCCAATACTATTATTGCAACATTTAGGTTCACAGAAAGCAGTCTTCAGTGTAGGAATTGCTACTGGGGAGGCAGGATAAGGGGTTGAGCATCCAGGGAAAAATACAAAGGCAATGTGTGCTCTTTGGGTAAAAGATGACTTTCCAAAGAGACAAGGGACTCCTGAAAGAAGACAAATGGACACTGAAAACAAGCTCTCAGGGTGCCATGCAGCATTTACTGCAGGCTGAATTAACTAATTGAATTAAATTTACTAACTGAATCAGTTGAATTTACTCAATGAGGGCCTAGTATGATTTAAAAAAAATGAGTTCCTTCACCATTTGGCTATACCTTGCTAAATACAATGGGAAAAAATACTGGAAACCAAATTCTAACCTTCAAAACTGTGACTGCTATTGTTTTGGGTGAAAAAAAATGTAGCAAGTTTCCGTGGCTTATATCTGGGCAGTGAAAAATGAGATAATTCTATAGAAATATTATATGCCACATTAAATGAGATATGGGTGTCTATCCTCCCTGTGTCTTGTGCCCAATAACTACTGTGTCCCTCAGAATTCATTCTTCATAAAAAGTTGCTTTTTTTTCCCTCTTAGAGGGCTTTTCATCATTTGATATTTCAGTTCCCTGGAGGCCCAGTGTATTAATTTAACTGGCTGTGATGGTCCCACTCCTAGAATACTAAAATATTTGGTCCCAACCAGAACCACACATCTCCTTCAGCTAGCTGGGTTTTAAAATGAGTGATGGGGAGTATTATTGGCTCCTAAAACACACCAGATAACTCCCCAGAGCTGCCTTTTCTCCCAGCTCTGTTCCTCTGATCTACAATGAAGACAAGATCCCTAATTCTTCAAACATTTATTTGGAAATCCAATTCATAACCGCCTCACCTTTGACAGAGCCGAAGAGGAAGATAAAAGCTCAAAAGTCATCAGTTACTACAGAAACACAACCTTCTCCTGTGTCCCCAAGAATAATCTCCAGAGTACTGAATTACAGATGGCCTGGGAGCAAAAGAAAAGGTTTCTAAATCTTTGTGACTAGAGAGGCTGAGTGTACTTCTTGAGTTTAATTTTTTTCTCCAATGGACAATTTACATCCATGTGGAAGGGCTACTGCTGGTCAGTGATCAAGGGAGGCATGATGGTCACTCTGGCAAATAGCATTCAGTCCCTTAGTTTTCGGGAGTCTGGAATCTTTGAGGTGAGCTTTTCCAACAGGACTCAGATCCTGGGGTATCTAGCTCATGTTTTCCAAGTTCACATGAGCCTGATTTGTATAAGAAAGCTAATTTAAAACATTGTGGTGGGAAACAACACACACACACACACACACACACACACACATACACACAAGTTGAAATTAGATTTGACCTAACATTCCAGCCTGACGAGATTTTTGAATTATGATCTAGTCATTGAACATGTCAATCATCCTGCCCACCTTTATATCATCTGTGAAATCAATAAAAGTATCAAAGGTTCTAGATGAAAAATGCGAAGTGGTAGTTATTAAAGGGCAGATCTGGGAAACAGTCCACCAGACACCTTCCCTCCAAATTGACATCAATATCTATTCTTTGATCCTAGTTATTTGGTCAGTCCCAAATCCATTTAACAGCACTGTCACCTAGCTAACATCTCTTTATCTCATCCACCAAGATACCAAAAAAGCCTTCATGGAATGGCGAAGTCAAGTATATATCTTGAATACAGCTGAGAATGGAAGGAAATCAGTAGTATCACCAGGGAAATAGAGTAATGATAGATAGATAAATAGAGAGAGAGAAAGAGAGTAATGGTGGGTGTGTGTGTGTGTGTATGTGTATATGTATATACACATATACACATACATAAGTTGAATTGTTTTAATTATTAGGATAATTTACCCAAAATAATAGGCAGAATAATAGAGTCATTATACTTTACCATGGCACAGAGATAGTCTTTGAGTCCTGAAAACTATGTTATTCAAATGTAGATCTTATTAATCTGAAATTCCTTTCCATCCAGACAAGGCAGCCAACTCTATCGTCTAACATTTGAGATAAGGCTAGCTAAATTCAGGCAGGCTCTTCACCATGAAGTATGGTACAAAGGAATTTTTTTTTTAAGGAGTGAAAAGGGCAAGAAATCCATTATTACAATTTTACCTGAAACCACGGTAGCTTGCTGGACTCATCTGAAGTCAGAGAACCTTGCTTCAAATCCCTTCTTGGGTACTTCTTATCTGTGTCATCTGGAATAAGTCATTTCTTCTCTTTGGGCTTCAGTTTCTTAAAATGTGAAATGAAGAGATTTGATTACATGAACTCTATGATTCTCAACCTATCTACATCTATGATCATTTGATCTGAGATGAAGAGTGGTTGAGATCTGTTTTGTGAAGAGTGTATCAACTGTGATGAAATCTCAGGTGGATGCTATAATAATATGTTGAAGGAAAAATTTAAACCTGGTTCTATTTGATACGTTCTATCTTGATACAAAATAAATAATATGAAGGAAAATATGATAAACTGAGCAGTTTTGATTTCTTTACATTTTGAAGATAGCCAGAATGACTGATCTGATTATTCTGTGGTAGAAGGAAAGAAAAAAGGAAGGAAGGAAAAAAAGAAGGAAAAAAGGAAAAAATTTAAGTGCTGAATATATGCAAAACATTTTGCTAAGTTGTGGGAATACAAACAGAAAAATAAGGCAATCCATGATCTCAAGAGACTCACATTCTAATGCAGAAGATGACAGACGTAAGAAGTTTCAGCTTCATGTCAGATAGTAAAGCTCTATAGTCTTTAGGGTACAGGAGCAGCAAGATGGTAATGCATCTTCTTTAATGTTATTTTCATTGATAAAATCCTACTATTGTTTGATGTTAAACCATTTCCTAGGACCAAAGAATGTAAGGAAAACAACTCCCTCTCCGTTTTTTCAGGAGCTATGACTGTAGAAGCCACAGAAACAGTTACTAGTCCTCATCTACATGAGGGTTGCTTGTTACAGGGGATATGGAGTGGGTATTAGTATTCCCAGATCCTTAGGTTTACAGTCCTGAGTTCTATTATGGAATAATCGGGGCAGTTAGGTGGTACAATGGATAGAGTGTCGGGCCTGGAATCAGAAAGACTCATCTTCCTAGTTGAAATCTGGCCTCAGGCACTTACTTGCTGTGTGATCCTAGGCAAAGCTTTTCACCTTGTTTGCCTCAGTTTCCTCATCAATAAAATAAGCAGGAGAAGGAAATGACAAATGACTCCAGTATTTTTGCCAAGAAAACCTCAAATTAGGTGATGAAGAGTAGGACACAACTGAGAAATGACTGAACAACAGTCATGGTGCTTTGACTTGCCTGGAATATGTCACCTCTTTTCTCTTTCTCAAGGTGTATTGCTACTTCAGCTAAGCTGAGTTACCTACCTGATAAGTAACAGTTTATTGACAGAGGATAGCTAGACCCTTATACACAAGAATTGTTTTCTTGAATGAGGGCAATGGCGGCTAGGCTGAAATTAAGAGAGAGAGGTGTCTAGTGGGTGCTACTATTCTCAGATTTCTTAGGCTCAATGGCCACTTGGCCAATGGTTGGCAAGAAAAATGGGTCCTTTTCCCATATTGCTGGTTGTTCTTTATGCAAGCCTCCCCATGCCCCATAACTGGGGAAAGAGGAAGGGAATAAACATTTATATAGAGTCTACAATATGCCATGCACTTTGCTAAGCACTCTGATTGATCTCCTGAAAAGAGACAGTCTAAACCAGTTAGGATCTTTGCTACAGTGAGGTTACATGGCTACTGCAGTGTGGGGTTCTTGGGAGTTTTCCTTCTATATATGCCAATCAGCCCTGTTAGTTTGCCTCCTATTTCAGGAAGAAAATCAGGAAGGTATTTTGTGTGTATGTCCCAAAGGATATTTTCCATTAACAGACTTTTCAAAATCTGACCATGTACTTTACCACTTGGGAAATAGATATGTGATGAGTTCATGCCTCCAGACCTGTGAAAACTGTATCATTGATAGAACCTTTTGAGAAGGCCCTCTTGTCTTTAAAAGACCTGGGAGGTAAGTCTTAGGAGACTAGCACTGGGCTTATGTTATTTTTGGCCTCACACATTGTTAGTGCTTTGATAAAGAAAGATAGAAATCTGGGGCATCTCCCAAGGATATAGCAGAGAGACAGTCAATCAGACAGACAGACAGTTAGACATAGATAGATAGATAGATAGATAGATAGATAGATAGATAGATAGATGGATAGCTATTAATGAAATACAGGTAGAGAGTGGGAGGGAGAGGAAAGAGAGACAGAGAAAGAGACAAAGAAACATTTTTTAAACACTAAGTGCCAAGTACTGTGCTTTACTCATCAGAATTACAAGTAATCATTGATAAGAAGATTCTCTAGTTTGGGTGCAAACAGCACATACCACCTTGAAAAATTATTCCAACATTGTCAGCTTACTGAATAGCATAGTACATTGGGGGAAAAACACTCCCTATGGAATCAGAGGATCTGGGATCAAATTCCATCTCTGACATCTCCTATATGACCCTGGGCAAATCACTTATATATCCTGTGCCTCAGTTTCTTCATTGGTTAAGTGAGGGGGTTAGAGTAAATTGACTCTGAAGTGCCTTTTAGCCATAAAACTCACCATTCCACTCAACATGAAACATGTTATCTTTTATAAGCTATTCCCTGTTGGCTTTAGGATAAAGCATAAACTCATCCTTCACATTTATCACTCTTTAGTCTGACTCAAAACTACCTGTATCGCTTTATTTTATAATACTCAGGTATTCAACTAGATTGGTGGTCTTATCAATGTGGTCATTTCCTTTAATATTTCAGATTACAACCCATCTGCCCCTGCCCTTCTAGTGAGACTTTTGTGTGACCACCCATGAGTACATCATAGGAAGTTCACCCAATATACTGTGCCCAATATACTGTGGCCTTCCTTGAGTTCTGTTGTCATCCTAAGGACATCATGGATCCCCCAGGTTGACCATTAGCTATGCTTCACTCTCTTCTTACAACTAGTCCATCTTCCTTTTCATTCCTATGTTTCTTTGATAGCATCCTTACTCCAATTCTCTTGTATTTCCTAGCTTTCAGTTGTTTTAATTGACTTCCATGCATCATGTTTCTCTCTGCTCCTATTCCAGGGATACTTATTTCATAGTAAGTTAACTCTATATTTTATTATGAACAATTACAAGGCACATTAGATAGAGTGCTGACCTTAGAATCAGGATGATTCATCTTCCTGAATTCAAATCAGCCTTCAGACATTTACTAGCTGTGTGACCCTGGGCAAGTCACTTAATTCTGTTTGCCTCAGTTCCTCATCTGTAAAATAAGCTGGAGAAGGAAATGGCAAGAAATTTTTATCTTTTCCAAGAAAACCCCAAATGGATTCATGAAGAATTAGATAGGACTGAACAATGACCAATCTTCCCTTAACACTACATTCCAGTCAAACTATACTGCTAATCTACTCCCTAATCTCATTTTACACTATCCCACCTATAGGCTACCTACCCCCTGTGCTGGAGAGTCCTGAAACCAGACCTTTCCAGCAAGATGATTGTTAAAATTTCAGTGTCAGCACTTGGACTTCAGAAATTAGCAAAAGCAGGGCTTGATTTGTTATTTTGTTGATTACCTCGACTTTAGAAAATGACAGAGAAAATGTCAATGATGCAGAACAAACTTCAAAGTGTGCTGTACATACATTTTTTGGAGGGGAGGTAGAGAACTGGTTGTTAAAACATCTGTTAGCACATCATTGCCCCTATGCCTGGAGTGCATTCCATCCTCATCTCCTCTTTGCTTAGTGAGCTCCTTCTTTCCCTTACACCTCAGATATCACCTCCATGAATCCTCTGATATCCTAAGCAGAAAAATTTTCTCTCCTTCATCAGATTTTCTTAGATCACTAAATTTATGTTTCCTTTTGGTTCTGCCACACTTTTCCTTCTCTCATGGCTATTTCTATAGATACTCTATCCTTCCTATTAGACTATAAACTTCTTAAATGAAGAACCTGTTTTGGTTTGTTTGTTTGCTTTTGTTTTCTTTGCTTGTATCTTTATATCCCCAGAACCAAGTATAGGGTATTATATATTGTATAAGAATATGGGAAGGATCTGTGATGTCATCTGGCTGGGAAGAACTCCCAATGTGGAGCTTCCCTCCACTGACTCTGATTTCAACCTTTCTATTTTGTGGGGTTGTTGTGAGGATCAAATGAGATAACATGTTAAACATTATGTAAACCCCAGCTATTATTGTCATCATAGGTGATGCTTGATTCAGGTTTGTGGATTTGGGTTCAATTAGCCAGAGGACACAAGGAGGCAGACAGAGTATAAGCAGCATTCCTAGAGTCAATCTCCAAACAGTTCCTTCCTTTGCCTTAAATATAACTTTAGGAAATAGACCTGTGATTTCACTGAAATAGGAAACTCCAAGATGAAGGAATTGTCTCTTTCAATACAGGTCACTACCTTTGCTACAATTTATCATATTGGTTATTGAGTGGGTTGCCCACTTGCCCATGCTCAGAAGTCAGTATGTTATTAGAAGTAGGACTCAAACCCAGGTCTTCCTGGTTTCAATGCTAGCTTACTACCCCCTATAGGTATGGTGCCCACTCTGTCTTAAATATAACCAATAGTTAAACTTGCCACACGTTTCTAACATCATGGACTTTTCATTTAAAAACAAATGATACTGGGTCCCTCACTTAAAAGGAGTTATATGAACTAAAATGTAGAGGTTATGCCAACCTTCAAGTTTGAATACCAAGGTTTTCATGATTACACATCAAAAGTCAACATCCTTGAGCTTTAAGAACATTGTGCTTCCAAAACATTCCCAGGAAAGATATGGGTGGCATTCAGAGTTTGTTATTTCCCTGTCATTAAGACTTAATAGGAATTGATTGAATGGCAACCTTGAAAGATTTCCATGAATCTATCATTGAAAATAGCATCCGGCATTTTCCTCCCAGTGCTTGCCAGGCCTGGAACTGACCCATTCATATTTCCTAGTTCAGCCTGTAGAGGCAACTTGTCAATGTTTTCGTCTTTTTTTCTACACAAGCTGTTTTAAGGGAGAAAAAAAAAACCAAGTATTTCATTTTCTCTTCCAAACATACTGAGCTTGTTAAGATATTTTGAATAGAACACATTCCATTACTCAGAAGAAAAAAAATAATATTTATTAGTCACTAATCTATCTCTTAGTAAGCATTGATTAAGAGTTTTCTATGTGTCAAGCACTGTGCTAAATGCTGGGGGTACAAAGAAACTGAAATTACAAAACCAGTTGCAGACCTCAATGAGTTTATATTCAAATGGAGAAGACAAAATGTAAATAAGAGCTACCACATATGCAGAGGAAAAGGAATGTAACCTTAGAGTGGGACGTTAAAGTGTCTGTGGGAATCATGAATGGAGACTGAAAGAAAGCCAGGGAGCTTGAGAGGCAGAGATGAAGAGGGAGAGCAGTCAAAAGAGCCTGTGTGTAGACATTTTTACTGCTTACCACATTGATATTTACTTATCTGCTCAAAATGGGTGAAATGGACCTCCAATTCTGCCAAGCAAAACTAAATTCTCTTCTCAAAGAAGGATGTATATACAGTTCAGTGAGAAGAGACCTAGATTTGGCTTCAGAAGGTCATCTCTGCCACTAACATGCTCCATGTATTTGGGAAATCACTTAATCTCTCTGATGACTATGAAGGCATTTATAGTCCTAAAGTCATGGTTTCTATCGAATGGTAGACTCCTCTGAATGTCTAAATAAAAATCGGTGAATTTCTACAAGTAATTTAGCCTAGGATTGAGTGTTAGAAACAACCTTTGAGTTTACCTAATTGATTTCCCTCATTTTGCAGATAACAAAACTGAGAAAAGAAGTAAAAGGATTCAGCTTTGGTCATACAGGTTGTATGTAACAGAGCTGGGATTTGAAATCAGGTCCTCTAATTGCACAGCTAAAGTACTTTTCATTACTTAACAATTGCACTGCATGGATAATGATGGTAGAAATTTTTTTTTCTTCTAGGAAGCTTATCTTTTTAATTTATAGGAGATCAATCAAGAGATTTTTTCCTGTCATCTTGACTAACTTGAAGGGTAAGTAACTTACAGTCCTTTATCTAGGGCTAACTAGGTAGATTTTGGGACTACCTTTGAAAGATGTGGAACTTGTAGATAATAGATTTCATGTGTGTATAACCCTTTAGCCTTTACAAAGTACTTTTTATAAATCATCTCATTTGATCCTCTAACCTCTGACAACCAGCTCTAATGGTTTCCTGTTGCCTCTGTTTAAAATAAAAGTGCCTCTGTTTAGCTTTTAAAGCCCCACCTCATCTGTCCCTATCCTATTTTTCCTGCCTCAATGGATGTTCCTTCATCTCCCTCACTCTGTGATACAGTCAAACTGGCCTTCTCTGTCCTTGCTCACTACACTCAATCTCCCTCTCTGTGCCTTTGAACTAGGTCACACCTCCCCCCTCCATATCTGGAACGTACTCTTCTCCTAGCTCTGCCTTAAAGTGTCCCTCTCTTCCTAGAAAATACAGCTAAGGACTCTTTTCTGCAGGAAGCTTTTCCTGATACCCCTACATACTAGTGTCTTCCTTCCTAAATTACTTTGTAGTTAATGACTTTATGTAAAAATTTATATAGTCATTTTATATCTAGTCTGTAAAACTATATATCTACCTATCTCTGTGTCTATCTCTAGTTACCTCTATCACTACTTATCGCTATATCTACCTATCTCTAGTTATCTCTATTTCTATCTATCTCTGTCACTAGCTATCTCTATTTCTATCTATTCTTAGCTATCACTATCTCCAGCTCTCTTTCTCTAGCTATCCCTATCTCTAGTTACCTCTATCTCTAGTTATCTCTTTCTCTAGCTTGCTCTGTCTCTAGCTATCACAATATCACCATCATTTATATCTATCTTCATCAGTAGATAGATAATATGAATCTTGTTTTTCAAATAAAATGTAAATTTCTTGTGAATAAGGATTTTCATCCATTTAGTCGTGTTGGACAACTGGAACATAGTAAGCACTTAATAAATAGTTGTTGATTGATTATTTTATTTTATCTTTTTACTTATCCTCATTTTATGACTGGAGAAGGAGAGGTTGAAAGGTTAAGTGTTTTGCCTAGGATCATGTACCTACTATGTCTGGGATGGAATTTGAAGCAAATGACTCTAAGATCATTTATCCATATCCATACTTACTCTAATATCTCATTGAAGATGAATGATAGAGTGATTGGGTTGAAATGATTGATTTAGACTATTACAAGTGGATGTATATGAGTTCTTTAGCTTTGACCTTTTGATCATAGTACTTGCCTCTGGACTATTAAAGATACAATTGTATGCAAATCTAGTCATAGATGTTAAACCATCCAGAACAGTGTGTGTATGTGTGTGTGTGTGTGTGTATTGCAGAGAGAGAGAGAGAGAGAGAGAGAGAGAGAGAGAGATGGGCACATTTGGCAGTCTGTTGAAGTCTTATGGACCACTTCCTTCTCAGAATAATGTTTTGTTTTGCTTTTTAAATGCTGAAAACAAAATACAAAGAATTTCATTGAAATAAAGATACACATCTCCCTGTTCAAGTTTATGAACACCTTGTGATCACCATGGCCCTGTTGCTGGTTTCCAGAGCCCCAAATATCTAGGCAGCCATCTCCTAAAAAGATATTCATATTATTGCTGTCAAAACCATAGAGAACAAGACATAGATGTGCCTTCACTTCCTTAGCTTATACAATTATATATCTAGCATTGGAAATAACCTTATAGATCATCAAGTCCAACCTGTACATTTTAGGGAAGAAGGGGAAAAGGACCAAGATTATATCAGGTGTAAGAATAAAAACCAGAATCTGAAGTCAAGTCCTCTGCCCCCAAAACCTGTGTTTATTCCAATAATCTGCACTGCTTCTATGAAGCTAACTACTGATGAAACCAATTATTAAGACTTTCAGGATAGTTATTCATGCTTTGAGCATTCTCCCCAATATATTCTCCAACAAGTACCCAAGAAGATACACTCTCTTCATTCTACAGAAAGCATCTATAGCAATTATGCCCTTTTGTGGCTTTTTTAATATTTGTTATTGATTTGGGTCAATTGGAATTAAAATCTCACTCCAGGCATGGTTAGTAGCTTAAATGCATTCTCCCAGCCACTAGGAGAAGACCAAGCTTTGGGATGCTACTTGAGGTGCAAGATATTGCTTTTTCATCCATTCATTCTCTACTGCCTCAATTTTCAGGAATCACTGAAAGAGTGAAAAGGTCAGAGCAGATGAATTGGTCTGTAAATTGGCATTTACTGGCCTGTTTGTTATTTGCTTTGAGTTCCAAGATTCAATTTATGTTGGTCCTTTTTCAGTTATTGCTTGCAACTGAAGATTAATTTATTTAGACAAACTAGGTGGTGATAGAAGTTGACCATCCCCCAAAACATAAACAGCATGTTTCATAGTTCTTTCAATAAACTATCAACACCCTTTTGCCTTCCCCCATAGGATCTGATTTTACTGTTGAATCCCAAGGTTAATAATAGTCAAGAAGAGCTGTAAATGGTTGGGAAGCACAATCCACTTGATAAGATTATAGATTTAGAAATAGAAAAGGTCTCAGCAGTTATATAGCCCACCCTCTGATTTTATATGTAACATCCTTGTAGGGGCTCCTTCTTTAGCTCCTATTCATATTACCAGGACAAGTTCTCATAAAAAAGCTAATAACTACAACCCTTCAGAATTTTAAAGGTAACCTTGAGCATATTCTAGTTCTATTACACATGAATCCCCGCCAAAGTGTTTTTCATTAATGATTAATTAGCTAAATTCCCCTGGCTTTAAGAAAATATATTTAATTGAATGGTATAACAAGGATAAGAATTACAAAGCATTTCCCCTTTAACTCCATGTACATTCTCCCACAAATACATTAAGTATCTTTGGGGTGGCTGAGCAATCTGTAACATATAACTAATGAGGAATTTTGAAGTAAGATAGGAGTAAAAGATGTCATCAAGAAAATGAATGATAGGAAAAGAAGAGAGGCTGGTAATGTGGTAAGGGTAGGGGATGGCAGATGGAAAACCATAGTGCTCTATTTCTACACTTGTGATGACAGAAAAAAGTAATAAAGGCCTCCATCATATTGGGTGGGTCTGTTGGGATGAGCTGATGGGAAAACTAGGATAAGAGTCACCCACAATAGCCAGACAGATGGGTTGCAATCTGAATCATTGGAGGGAACTCCTAACTCAATGAGATCACAGATCCATTGAAGTATTAAGAAAAGCAGAAATTCTTGGTCAAAAATATAAAAACATAACGTAAATTTCAACCCGACAAGCCCATGGAGGCAAAAGGGAGATTCTACTCTGGGAGATAGCAAAAGCCCAAAACCAACTTTTCTGGGCCTCCTAGAAGAAAATAAAGAAGAAAAATAAATACATGGGATGAGGGAATATTGCTCTTCCAGGCTTCCACTCAACCAAAGAGAAAGAATAACAAAATGAAAGTAGAGACCTAGAAGGCTGTGTTTAGAAACTCTAACTACAATCTCCATTCAAGTAAAGTCATGTTAGGATTCAGATCACGTGCCTCAACTCCTACCCTAACATTTAATCAGTAAGTAATTTCCTGTATTCCAGTTTATTCTGGATAAAATTATTTTTGGTGCTTGTGTCTCTTTCCCAAGGAATTACATAGTTTCTATTTATGTAGAATTGATGAGGTCCTATAATATTAATAAACAGAAAATGTCTACATTAAGCTAGTCTGCATTAAGGGTAAGGGACTGCAATTTTTTGAATCAAATGGGCCCTGTCCTATTTGTAGTAAGAACTTCTCACTGACATATAGAGTAGCACCTGAGCAAAGGAGGGGCAATATTATTTTACCTTTCTATTCCAAATAGTTAGAATATAACAGAGTGCCAACTATCAGTTATGAGATAACTAAGTCTGGATGATCAGATTGGCCCATATCAAATAATGCTTGTTGGTCCTTAACCTTTTCTTTGTCTATTATTACCTGGTTTGGGGTGGGGTTTTGGTTGAGTTCAACAGCACTGGTCTTTCCTGACCTAGCTCAGTGCTTGGCACATAGTAAATGCTTACCAAATTACTTTGCTTGCCTCAATCCACTCTCTAATGATCTTCATTCCATGTCTCCTTTCCAGAGTTTCTACCTTCAATCTTGCAGCCCAATTTAAATCATAGACCATAGAGCTACCAATTGGTGAGAATTCTCCATATCTATTCCAACATGACCCATTCCCATGCCTCATTTTCCATCTCTAGGTCTTAGAAAAGTAGCCAATAAATACCATAGCAGCTTTGCTTCACCTATGATATAAGTATCTGTTCTGATTGTCACTCACAGTCTTTGTGACAGTGTCATTTTTGCATATAAAGGAGGGACATAAGCATATATTTCTCCAAGATTCTTACAGTGACTCCATTATGGTGGTCTGAGGGTTCGCCTTCTTGTCTTCTGTGGTGGTATGTGTGATCCTGCTCCTTTACTGCTAAGGAGGCAACAAGCCAGAAACTTACGTGACATTTGTGCTTCTAAAAAGTATCTATATGTGTTTTATTATAAACATAAACATCAACAAACATGAATATAATAAAAGCTGTAATTTATATAGCACTTCAGGGTTTACAAAAGTACTTTACAGTTATTTTATTTTACTCTCACAACCACTCTGGAAGACTGGTGTTATTTCCATCTCCTAGCTTCCCTGAATTCCTTCATGTCTCAGCTAAAGTCTCATCTTCTGCAATTTACCTACCTTTAATTTATCTTGTGCATATCTTGTTTGTACATAGTTTTTTTTTTTTTTTTGGTGTGTTATCTTCTCCATTAGACTGTGAACTCCTTGAGAGCAGGGACTTTTTTGTTTGTTTTGTTTTATTTTGCCTTTCTTTGTATCCTCAATACATAGCACAGAGCCTGGTACATAAAAAGGGATGAATAAATGTTTGTTGACTAACTGATTTACTGTCCCCATTTCCCTCAGATAAAGAAATTGAGATAGACAGAGGTTAAATGACTTACCCAGTGTTATACATCTATTACGTCTCTGAGGCTGAGTCTGAACTGAGGTCTTCCTGACTCCATATCTAGTACACTAGACCACATAAAATTTCAATCTACAAAGAGGGAAACAAAAGAGATTCATCTGGGAAACTGGTTATATACAGCTGATTTTTTTAAAGTGTATATTAAATTCAATAAGCCAGGAACAAAAGTTCCCTGCTTGTCTGTGATATCTTTTGAACTTCTATCTGCTCTGCTTTTGTATATTTTTAAATGTTTCCTTGATTCTCTGTATTTCCTCTTTTAAATTTTTTTTGCATCACCATCATTAAACACTACACCCCCCACTACACTCCCCAATCTAGAACCTTTCTAAGAATTAAGTATAGCCAAGTAAAACAAATCAGTATATTTGCAATGTCTGAAAATGAATGTCCCCTTCTACATTTCTAGTTCATTACCTCTCTCCCACAGATGTAAGATGCAGGTTTCATCATCACTTTTCTGAAGTCATGACCCAAGGGATCACTTATAGATCCCTTGGCTAGATAAGGGCCAAGGCACAGAGTAGACCCAAGAGAGTATTTGAACAATGAATTTCCTGAACATTTTGCCTTGGGGTAGTATAACTTATCATTTATGAAAGAGCCCATACTTCAATCGCAGGGGAAGACTGCCCATCAGTGAGCAGCATTGTGATAGACTGAGACAAAAGTGCCAGCTACAAGGGTAGAATAAAAATTAGAGGCTACTTGATAGATTGGAAGGATTAATAAATATAGAGTCCAAAGATCAAAGGCTGAATCTTAGTTCCTCTCCCCCACTGGCTAGCCAAGTCCTCTTAGGGACAAATTATTTCCTCTTTCTGAGTCTCAGCTTCCTCACCTGCAAAATGAGGATAAGTGTGTTCTCACTACCAACGGGACTACTATGAGCCCTGGAGGGGGGGATAGATTTTGTAAGATATAAAGAATCTTAGTATTATCTTTAGAGCTTAATTTTTGGAAAATTTGTAATTGTCCTCTTTTATTAACTCCATCTAAAAACTTGGCAAATGTGAGAGGTTAGCCATAGCCTGACTAACAAGGAAGAAAACAATAACAATCAGTGAGGTTGAGGGGAAGAAATATTAGATTTGGAGTCAGAGAACCTGGGTTCAAATTCTGGCTTTACTACTCTCAACTTATGTGACCTTGGGCAAAACACTTGACCTCCACAGGTCTCAATTTCCTCATTTAAAAAATGAGAGGGTGGGACTAAATGACTTCTAAGGTCTGTTGCAACTTTAAATCTATCATCTGATGACCTCTCTAGGGAATAACTTCAAGTGAAAAAATGTGTGAATTATTTTTTAGGAAAGGGGCTATGGAGAGAGAAAGACAATCACTATGGTAACATCTGCCAGAGTCTGGTTAGCAGCATCTACTCCCCCTCTGGTTTCTTTATAAAAGCCTGTTGAATCAATAAGAGTAAGGCCACTCATATAGGTGCAAAAATTTAATCACATGAATCCAGTTGTGGCTTAATGTCAGGTCAGACACTTCTGGTTGATCCTTTGGAGCAGAACTCCTTTTTATTTTAAGGAAAGGAAATTCTAGATTTGATGTAAGTTTGGAGGAGGGGAAAGGGAACAGCTTCCTAATAATTAGTTATCCCAAAGTGAAAGGGCTTCTTCAAAAGGTAATGGGCTCCCTCTCACTGGAGGTCTCTAAGGAAAGCTTGGTTGACCATTTGCCATGTATGCTAGTGAAGGAACTATTTTTTCAGGTCTGGTTTGGCTTAGATAGTTGCTGAGATTTCTTCCAACTTTGAAATTCTGCAATTCTGTTATATGAAAAATTCCTGTGGGTTTTGGTGAACTGTTCACTCAGTGTGAGTCAGTTAACTCAGTAGGAGTTAGCTGCTTCATAAGCTAATGTGGTTGTTAGCTGCCTTAACAAGATAGCTTCCAGAGGTGAGAAACCCAACTCTGCACTTGTCAGAGCCCATCTTTGGAATTGTGCAGGACCTACTTCTGGCCAACACATTTTAGAAGTAGCATTTACAGACTTAAAATTGCAGTATGCACCAGTGGAAGGCGTTTACATGTATACAACATGACAGACCCACCAAGGTATTATTGGGCTAGAATGGGTATGAAGAAGAGAGACTAGGATGATAAGTGTATTTGGAAACATGCCATATGAGAGTCAGTGGAAGGAACTGGTAATCTCCTAGTACTAAGAGAAGGCCTATGGATAAATCAATCATTCCTTTTGAACATCTAAAGAGTTGTCATGTGAAAAAAAAAGACTTTGGCTTGACTTTTTTTTTTAATCTCTTCAGACTGACCAGTGAGTAACAGCTAAAGGTAGCACTAACAAAGGAAGACCTTATCAATTTTAGGTGTATGAAAATAGAATGGAGAGGTAGTAAGCTCTCTGTCACTGGAGTTGTACAAATGGATTTAGAACTAATTAGTTATAGATATAAATAAAGGAGTTTTATGTCCATCAAAATAGGCAATGTAGTAAGGGAAAAATGGCTTTGAATTTGGTATCTGAGTACATTGGTTCAAATCTGGGTTCTGTCACTCCCTACTTTTACAACCTAAGAAAGATATATAACCTCTCTAAGCTTCATTTTGTTTAACTGTTAAAGGAGTGGGTTCAGCCTTGAAGGTCCTTTCTAGCTCTACTTTTGTGATTCTGTTACCCTAGTTGCCTCTGGAATTCTCCAATCCTTAGATTCTATAGAATCTATCCCATGATCCTGGAGTTGGATATAAGGGTGATTTCACTGATTTATTGCTCCACGAACAAAAGCCAAGAGATCAGGTACCTGTTTAATACCCTGGTCACCATGACAGAGGATGATATTATATAAGATTACAAACTACTCTGGTTATTAAGGTTTTTTTGGTTGATATCTCCTAGAAGAAGAAAAAAATCTCTCCTGCTGAGATTATACAATGGTATTATTCTGTCTCCTCTATTTTCATATTCAGCCAGGAGAAGGATGAATCAACAAATCACTTGCCCAGCCCACACTTTTCAGAGACCTTGCTTTAAATATCACATTCTTTGAATTATTCAATAATTCTTCAAGGAGGAGTACAACGACTCTTAGTCAATCTCTCTATCACCAAGCATGGGTGAGAACACTTTGATGGATTGAAACTGAGCACCACTTCTTAATCATGACATTGCCCTCGAACTACTAATAAAATCCTTCACAAAACTATCTGGTGGTGGCCATATGAAGGAGATCAGAACATAGCCACAAAGTAGAATATGACATTGCATCTGATGAGTATACACATCATATCAAGTATCTGAAAGAATGTGAAAATGGGGAACAGCAAGAAAGACTGAAATCTGTGGGCTTTTCCCAAACCCAACATTCATCAGCAGATCCAACACTAGACTTGTTAGCCCCAAAACATCTTGTCCTGGAGCCAGTTCTGTACTTGTAGTCAGAATGCTTGAGTTTAAATTTTAACTCCAGCTTTTATGTTTGTTATGTGATGGAACAACTCAACCTCATTTAGACTTGGTTTTCTCAAAAATTATACTTTCTGCTTCTCAGGGTTTTTGTAGGAAAAGCATTTTGTAAACCTTACAGTACTACATAAAAGACTCATTAATAAAATGTTAGTATTCATCAGTTTCCAAATCAAAGACTTCCTATCTTCCTTTAAAACCAAGATACTGAGTCCTTCATAATTCCTTATCCCCTCCCAATTGTAAGTATTTTTACCTCTTGAAATTAGTATTTTAAGTATTTACTAATCTATAAATTTTTCAGCCCCCATCAGTAGAATACAAGTTCCCAAAGGACATGGATTGATTCATGCTTATCTTTGTGTATCTAGTACTTAGCACAGTGCCTTGCATATAATAGGTGTGTGGAACTGGATTGAATTGAGTTACTCACATAGTCATGACAGTCAGTTAGGAAAGTACAACCCCCATCACCTGATTATTCCATCCAGATATTGCAAGAAATAAATAACTGGGATCAAATTTGACTTTGTCTTTTTAAATGAAACAAACAGTCCTTCAAATATCATGTCAAGTCAAATTTAACTAATTTTCTACATCTTTTTTTTATTTTAGGGCTCATACTTTCACATTTATTACTTCATTTAGTCTCCCCAATCATGATATAAATAGGATAGAGATAGCACATCTGAAAATAAAGCATTTTTCAGGACTGATGAATCAACATTTCACCTTTATCTTAGTTCTGTACTGTCTCTAAATAGTTCCATTCAGGTTCATGTCTTCTATAGAATCAGTCCAGGTCCTAAGCTCATCTACCTACTGGTGGTCATGCCCTCCAAGGATCATTATAGTAGTTGTACTTCCCAAAGTATAGCTAGCAGTGATTGATTGATGACTCACAAGGTTGATCCCAAGGTTCAAAATAGACATCTCAGGATTACTACTCAATCACCTATGTTCAAGAGAAAAACATAAAGCAAAAGTGGTATCTAGGACTTTGAGATCTAACTTCAAATGCACCTGGATCACCCCATGTGCAAATAATAGTCACTTGCAAGTTGTTCACCATTCCTGGTGAAAGGTGTTCACCTTTCCTGGCAGAAAGAAAGAGAAAGAGTTTCAATAGATAGGAGGAATAAGGGAAGAGTTACTACATCTTAGATCCATTGAATGGGACACTACTCTTATTTCAGTGGCCAATACTCTCTGATGTAGCTTTGGGACCCCAACCCCACATAATAGGGAGGCCAAAAAACCATTCAGGCAGTATTCACTGCATCATCTCATAGCACCAAGTCCCTCAGAACTGAATAGGTTATCCCAGAAGTAGACAATGAACAATCTTAGCACTCCATGGGATATTCTTAGCCAGAGTAGCCCAGGTTTATCTCATCTTATATGTAAAACAAAAGCATTAGCATAGACAATATGTATGGATTCCTATCTATAAACTCTCATATTCATCACAAAGGAGCCTAACCCATGTTCCTCACTCTTTCTTGGCATCTTAAGATAGAACACATGTACAGTCCATCAGATATGCAGCATCATGTGATCAACCCAACTTTTTAAATTCTGCATTTCTTTGATGACATCTTTGCCTTCAATGAGTCTCCATACTTCCTTACTTGTTACACACTACAACTGTCTGACACCTACCATGAGCTTCTGCATTTTCAGCCATGAAACAAAAAAAAAAACAATTAGGAAGCATAAAACACAGAGCTATGTACACAAATGAGGGATATATAACACAATATAATTAGAACCTTACTTCCTACTTAGGCAGATAGGTATTTTAGTGAATGCAAAAGGAAGGAAGGGAGAGAAGGTGGAAGGAAGGGAGAGAAGGTGGAAGGAAGGAGAAAAGGAAAGAAAGAAAGAAGCAGGCTTTCATTAAGTGCTTGTTTTGTGCCAGCTACTGTGCTAAGTACTATACAAATATTATCTCATTTGATCTTTATAAGGCATGTGCTATTATTTTCCCCCTGTTTTACAGGTGAGGAAACTGAGGTAGACAAAGGTTAAGTGACTTCCCCAAGGTCACTCATATAAGTATCTAAGGTCAAAATTCAACTCATGTCTTCCTGATTTCAGGACCAGCTCATTATCTGCTGTGCCATATACGTGCTTCAAATCTTCCCTCAAATACTTAATAGCTGTATGACCCTGGGTAAATCAATTTAACCTCTTTATGAAGTTCTTTGAAAACTTTAAAGTGATTTGAGTGACAACCATTATTATTATTAATTATTATTTTCTTAAATAAAGTAATTTCAGTTCTGGAAGACCAGACTTTTCTAGCAATTTTTTCCCTAGTTATCGATTTGTTTCTGGAGCCTCCATTAAAGCTGTATGAGATGCAACAGGGGAATTTAAAGATCTTGAGAACTGTCAGCTATTCATTGTCAATTGATGGTGATGCTTTACTGACAGTGACAGATGACAAAGGTCATTCTGGAATGGAAACTAATAAAGGTTTTGAAAAAGGAAAGTGAAAGCCTCTTTGTGCCATCAAACCAGTCAGAAAATGTCTCAGTTGTCTCAAGCACTGTGCTTAGTGATCTCATTAGGTAAATCCCTAAGGCAATTACCCAGAAGGGTTGTGGTTTTGGACTTTTTAAATTTTTTTTATTTGTTTGTTTGTTTATATTTATTTCTTCTAATCCTGTATCTACCCCTATAGTATAAATTCTGTTTAGAAAAGAGATCACTGCAGCCTCTATCTTTACCTTTCCAGTTAGTATTTGCAGAGCTAGCCTTCCATAAGCAGCATATGCCTACTGTCTTCAAGCATGTCCTTGTCTTCTCCATCCTCAAAAACCCTTCATTTGATGCTTCCATTCTCACTAGCTACAGCCCCATCTCTCCCCTCCCTTTGTGACTGCACTCCTTCAGGCCATCTAAAAGAGGTAATCTTTTTAATTCTCTACAATTTAGATTCTGAATTCATCAATTAACAAAAACTCACTCTCTCCAAAGGTACTCATGATCCCTTCACTGACAAATCTAATAACCTTTTCTCAATCCTCAATTGTGCTTAACCTCTGGGAAGACTTTGATCCTGTTAATTATTCTCTGCTATTTTATACTCTCTTCTCTCTAGGTTTTCATTACACTATTTTCTTCTGGTTCTCCTTCCAACTATCTAGTCACTTCTTATTCTCCTCAGTGGGCTCCTCATTTTAGGTTCACATCTGCCAACTGTGGGTGCCCCACAGGGTTCTGTCTTTGAGCCCTCTTCTCTTTTCCCTCTTTACTATTTCACTTGGTGATCTCATCAGTTCCCATGGGATTAACTATCATCTCAGTGCCAACTGTTCTTAAATCTTATCTTACCCTGCTGTGTCTATTGACTACAGCTCTCATCTCCAACTGCCCATTGGGCATCTCATATTCAGTTGCTCTTATCTGGGGTCATACATCATTCTACCTTAGCCACTGCCAAATAAAATGCAAACTACTTGAGGTCAGGGATTTCAATCTTTTTGTCAATTTTCAGTACCTAGCACAGAGTCTTGAATTTTGTTCTTTGGTAGATATTTGTTATTTTATTAATTTCAGGAATACCTAGAATAGTCTGAACTAGAGCAAACCATTAAGTTGTCTATAACATTTAGCCTTGATTACCTGTGACACTGAAAGGTTAAAGACGTTAAACATGGTATGTATTGGAGGCCAGATTTGTGCTCAGTCTTCCTGACTATAATTCTGGTCCTCTATCTACTATGACTTACTACCTCTTTTGCACCCAGTGAACACTTGATAAATGTTTGTTCCCTTCTATTTAATATATTCTTGCAAATTGCTTTTCCTTCTTTGGTCTACTATCCTAAAGCAGAACAGAATTGATCCACACTGTGGGATTGAGCCACCTGAGTAAAGTGGCTTTATGTAGAAATATTTTAGGTATCCGGAGAATTCAGGATTAGAGCCCTAGACCAATAATCAGGGGGAAAAAAAAAAACTGAGTTTAAACTCTGCCAAACTTAGTCTAGCTGGGTAGTGGAGTGGATTCAGGAACACCTGAGTTCAAATCCAGCCTAAGACACTTATTTGCTATGTGACCCTGGTAAGTCATTTACTATCTGTCTGCCTCATTTTTCTCAACCAAAAAATGAGGATAATATCACCTGCCTCACAGGAGTCTTGCAAGAAATAAAGGAGGCAATATTTGTAAAGCACTTAACATACATAATGCATGGCACAGAATAAGCAATTAATAAATGCTTCTTCCTTCCTTTTCCTCCCTATTTTTGCCTGTCTGGTGAAGCCTATAGTGTCTTTCTTAAAATAATGTTTTTAAATGTATAAAACAAAACACATAGAATTTACAAAGGAAACCAATTACAATGCAGTTTATCAAAATATTTTTAAAAATAAAATTCATGGACCCCGGGTTTCTCTTTGAACTAAAGAAAATCATTCTGGTTTCTTAGAAAGGTATTATTTAAAATGGCTGTTCTTTATAGTTCTTTGTCTCTCTCACAATTCTTTCCATGCAATATGTGTTAAATGAATGTTTATTGATGGTATTATTATCAGTATAGTACTCTCACTCTTCACACTTAGAATTTATCCTTGGAGATCTTAAGAAAAAAAATTATGACATGAAATTTCTGCCCCAAGCAGTTGCCATATGGACCTTTCTTTTCCCTTATTTTCTAGCTGAAGAAGTTGTATGAATTATCAGTAACTTTCAAATGGGGGAGGGAGAAAATGTATGTGTTTTCATCATGAGTTGAAAAAACAGGGTTTTTTTTTTAATCATTTAACCAACTTATGTCTTAAGTTATAGATATAGCAAAGGAAATACACATTCACATGTTTGCTATTTTTTAATTCCCAGAGAAACATTTGTTTCATCTTAGGCTCTGGAAAACTGATGACTTTTTATATCCAAATATATGCATACAACTAATCACACATTATGTATACATATTCATTTGTAGCCCCATGAAAATACATATTTATATGCAAATATGTATCCACATCAACAAATATATGTATTCATCTATATTTAGATACATTATGTAAATGAGTTGCTATGGTAGGCATGTATGTGTAGGTTACAGTATATTAACAGTGAAGAATTGCACAGGAGATGCTGATATCATCATAGGAATACATGACCACAAAAGGATGTGCGATAGTTACATAGCAAGAGATAGGATAAAAGATTGATAGTCCCTATTCATCGATGGAAGCCATATAGTGTCAAGAAGTCTAAATGAAAATCCCTTTCCTCCACCCTAACATGTGGAGTGGACCCCCTGGGAAGGCTTTATGGGAGGGCACCAAATATTCATAAAAAAATGAAAAAGTAGAGATAGGTTGTGATCTGTAGTGTTTGAGAAAGCATTCATATTGATGACATTACCTATATGTAGAAGTATGTACATGAATGTCATAGACATATAGGGATGTATGCATATGGTCATAGTAATATGACACATATGTACATTGCTAAAGTTTAGTTCCACAACAGGTTGCTTGCATGCATTCTCTATAGTGGACAATATTTTTATACTTTCCCAGTCATCAATGGAATGAAGGACAACATCCTTTTTCCCATGCTTTTTAACATGACTTTATCACCAATGTTGTCAGATGCCTTCAACAAGGATGAAAATGACATCAAGGTCAGCTACTACGCTAATAGTAAATTATTTAACTTGAAAAGGCTACAAGCCAAGACTAAAGTAAAGAGAAAGTTGGCGTGCAAATTTTTGTTTGCAGATGATTGTGCACTCAATGAAGCTTTTGAGGTGAGAAGGAACAGGGTATGGAACAGTTCTCTACCACCTCTGCTAATTTGGGCTGACAATTAACAGCAAGAGAATAAAGGTTCTCTTTCAACCAGCACCACACCATCCATTTGTGGAACCAAGGTTATAGCAAACGGAGAAATTTTGAATGCTGTGGACGAGTTCATTTAACTTGTCAGTATACCTTCCAGGGTTGACATACACATTGCCACAGCTAGCTCAGTGTTTAGGAGACTTTGAAGGAATGTGTGGGAGAGAAAACATATTAGGGTACCTACCAAACTGAAGATGTACAGAGCTATTGCACTGATCTCATTGTTGTATGCTTGTGAAACCTGGACATTCTATCAGGACCATGTCAGGAAAATGAATCACTTACATTTGAATTGTCGTAAGAAGTTTCTGAAGATCACCTGGCAAGATATGGTACTGGACACTTAGGTCCTTTCTTGACCTGAACTGCCAAGCATTCAAACTCTACCATAGGACTGTAGTTGGAGAAGAGGAAAGGGAGAGGAACAATAGGGTAAATTACATCACATGACAAGCACAAAAGACCTATTACAGTACAGAGAAAGAAGGTGGGGGGGAAGCATTGTTTGAACCTTACTCTCCTCAGATTTGGCTCAAAGAAGGAATAACATACTCAGATGAGTACAGAAATTTATCTTACCCTATAGGGAAGTAGGAAAGGAAAGGAGAAAAAAAGGTGGGGGTGGTATAAGGAAGGGCAGAAGTAGGAAAGGAAAGAGGGAAAAGAGGGGAGCTGATACAAGGGAGGGCAGGTTGAGGGAGGTGGTGGTCAGAAGCAAAACTCTGGTGAGGAGGGACAAGGTGAAAAGAGAAAGAAAAGTATAAATGAGGGGAAATAGGATGAAGAGAAATACAGAGTTAATAATCATAAGTGTGAATGTGAATGGGATGAACTCTCCTATAAAACAGAAGCAGATAGCAGAGTGGATAAAAAAACAGAATCCTACAACATGTTGTTTACAAGAAACACATTTGAAGCAGAGAGATAAACATAGAGTAAAGGTAAAAAGCTGGAGAAGAATATATCATGCTTCAGCTGAAGCAAAAAAAAAATCAGGGGTAGCAATTCTGAACTCATACAAAGCAAGAGCAAAAATGAATCTAATTAAAAGAGATAAGAAAGAAAACTACTTCTTCCTAAAAGGTACCATAGACTAGCACTTCTTAAATTGTGGTTCACAATCCCCATATGGGGACACTTAACTGAATGTGGGGGTCATGAAAAATTTGGCAACAATAAAAGGTTTCTGAATGCACAACAAACAAAATTAGTTCAAAATCAAAAGTGTAATTAATCTGAGGTGTTTCTGGAAGCACTTGCCCATATTGCATCACATGACTTCGCTGCAGTCTTGGTTCTGAATACATAGCATGCACACTTTGCACTGCACATGCCATGATGCCACGCATCACCATCAAATGCTGCCAGAAATACCTCGGCTCAGATTTGAGACTATTATATATTATAAGTTGCAGGGTTTTTATTATACATACAAAGGTTTCTGCTCTTACAGAAATATAATAGTTTAATTACCAAAAATAAATAGGTTTAATATTTTCCTATTGTCATTCCTTAGCATGTAAGTATCAAATTAGTATATCTTTGGATTTGGATTGGAAAATAAACCCTTCTTTCTCTGTACTGTAATAAGTCTTTTGTGCTTCTTCATGTGATGTAATTTACCCTATTCTTCCTCTCCCTTTCCTCTTCTCCAACTACAGTCCTATGGTGCAGTTTGAATGCTTGGCAGTTCAGTTCAAGAAGGGACCTAATCAAACATTAAAATGTTTGATTTTTGAAATTGCTGTTATTTTTTACATTTACAGAAACATAAGTGTTTAATTGCAGCAAGTAAAGACAAAAACTAGTAATATGTCTCCACCATCACTGTTGTTTGTATATGTATTTTTTAAAATAAAATCTTAAGTTAAGCACAAATATAATTTCATAAACTAAAGCTAGTATTTATTTGAGAAGTTATTAGCAATATTTATTTATATTTTAGGACAAAAATATTTTTCAGTTTTTGATAAGTGGCTAAATTTAGACAGAAGAGGTAAAAATACTGATGACAATGTGGCAGAGTCTTCACTACCAGGTTGTAGCACATGTAAATTGACAAGAAAAAGAAACTATGTTGAATCATGTGGCTCTCAAGTGGTCAAAGTTTAAACAGATTATTGCAACTAAAAGATGAAGTTAAATTTTTGACTGAGCAGAAATTTGATTTTGTTAATTTTTTAGAATGACTTATGGCTTTCAAAACTGTTATTTGTTGAATTTTTTGAAAAAAACTCAATGATTTAAACATATTGCTTCAAGGAAAAAAATTGTGACATATTTGTGTTAAAAAATAAAATTAAAAGTTTTACTAAAAAAAGTTAACATATGGAAGAATAGGGTAGAAAATGATTCTTTAGAAATGTTTACAGCTACAGATGATTTTATAATTGAAAATAACTTTCCAAAAGATTTAGTTGTAAGAGTTATAATTCATCATCTGAAGTGCCTGGAGATACAGTTTCTGAAACACTTCCCTTCAAATTTTCATTCTAAAAAACTGTTGGGTTCACAAACCATACTCAGTTGAAATAAAAAAAAAATCAGTCATCTGCCATTAAAAGTTAAAGAAGAATTTGCTGAGTTATCAGGTTACAGAGGTTTAAAACTTGAGTTTCCTAAAAAAAATCATTAAATAAATTTTGATTTGGGACTAGGACAGAATTTCCAACAAATTCTAAAGTGGCCCACACATATTTCTGCCATTTTGTACTATATATTTATGCAAAGCACCATTCCCAGCATTGATGATTATAATGTCAAATGTCAAAATACCAGTCAACTCTGAAAAATGTTGAAGATGCTCTACATCCTGCAGTATCAAATATTCCACCAAGATTTAATTTTTTTAATGTAAAAATAAACAAGCACATCAAACTCATTAGTATGCAAATTTGTTCTCATCTTTAATAAATGGTAAAATTATATATACCAAAGAATTGCTTTAAAATAAATTTCTTTATGATTTATTATCAGTAAATGTGTGATTTGTATACCTCTTTCATATACCTATATACACAGGGTTGCATAAAAATTTCTCTGGAGAAAAGGAGTCACAAGTGGAAAAAAATTTAAGAAGCACTGCCATAGACAATGAAGTAATATCAATACTAAACCTATATGCACCAAGTGGCATAGCATTCAAATTCTTAGAGGAGAAGTTAGGAAGTTACAGGAAGAAATAGACAGCTCAACTATACTAGTGGGGGACCTCAACTTCTCCCCCCACCGCAGAACTAGATAACTCTAATCACAAAATAAATAAGAAAGAAGTTAAAGAGGTAAATAGAATTTGAGAAAAATCAGATATGCTAGACCTCTGGAAAAAAATTGAATGGCGATAGAAAGGATTAAACCATTTTCTCAGCAGCACATGGCACCTAAACAAAAATTGCCCATGTACTAGGGCATACAAACCTCCCAATCAAATGCAGAATATAAAAAGCATCCTTTTCAGATCATGATGCAATAAAAAATTACATGTAATAAAGGGCCATGGAAAAATAGGCTAAAAACTAATTGAAACTACATAATCTGATCCTAAAAAATAATTGAGTTAAACAACAAATCATAGAAACTATCAATCATTTCATCAAAGAGATCAACAATAATGAAACAACATACCAAATTTATGGGATGCAGTCAAAGCAGTTCTTAGAGGAAATTTTATAGCTCTAAATGCTTCCATGAATAAAATAGAGAAAGAGGAAACCAAATATTGGGCATACAACTAAAAAAGCTAAACAAGAACAAATTAAAAATCCCCAATTAAATACCAAAGTAGAAATTCTGAAAATCAAAGGGAAGATTAATAAAATTGAAAATAAGAAAACTATTGAAATTATAAATAAAACTAGGAGCTGGTTTTATGAGAAAAAAACAATGAAATAGATAAACTTTTTGTTAATTTGATTTAAAAAAAAGAAAGAAGAAAACCAAATTATCAGTGTCAAAAATGAAAAAGGTGAATTCACCAGCAGTGAAGAGGAAATTAAAGCAATAAACAGTAGCTATTTTGCCCAACTCTATGCCAATAAATCTAAAAACCTAAGTAAAATGGATGAATATTTTAGAAAAATAAAAGTTATTGAACAAGCCATCAATGAACTCCATAAGAAAAAATCCCCAGGGCCAGATGGATTTACAAAGGAATTTTACCAAACATTTAAAGAACAATTAATTCCGATATTATATAAACTATTTGGAAAAATAGGCAAAGAAGGAGTCCTACCAAAGTCCTTTTATGACACAAATATGGTGTTGATACCTAAACCAAGAACAGCCAAAAGAGAGAAAGAAAATTACAGATCCATTTTTCTAATGCATATTGATGCAAAATTTTTAAATGAAATATTAGCAAAGAGATAACAGCAATTTATCATGAGAATAATACACTATGACCAGGTGGAATTTATACCAGGAATGCAAGGTTGGTTGAATATTAGGAAAATTATCAGCATAATTGATTATATCAATAACAAAACTAACAGAAATGTGATTATCTCAATAGATGAAAAAAAAGCTTTTGACAAAATACAGCACCCATTCCTATTAAAAATGCTGGAAGCATAGGAATAAATGGAGTTGGCCTGAAAATGATAAGCCCTATCGATATAAAATCATCAGCAAGCATTACATGTAATGGGGATAAGCCAGAAGCATTCCAAATAAGATCAGGAGTGAAACAAGGATGCCCATTATCACCACTCTTATTCAATATTGTACTAGAAATATTAGTATTAGCAATAAGAGAGGTTAAAGAAATTGAAGGAATCAGAACAGGCAATGAAGAAACAAAGCTACCACTCTTTGCAGATGAGTTAATGCTATACTTACAGAATCCTAAAAAAAATCGACTAAAAAAACTACTTGAAGTAATTAACAATTCTAGCAATTACAGGATATAAAATGAACCCACATAAATCATCCACATTTCTATGTATTACTAACAAAGTCCAGCAATAAGAGATAGAAAGAAAAACTCCATTTAAAATAACTATAGACAATATAAAATATTTGGAAATCTACCTGCCAAGACAAACCGAGGAACTACATGAACACGATTACAAAACACTTTTCACACAAATAAAGTCAGATCTAAACAATTGGAAAAATATCAGTTGCTCATGGTTTGGCCCTGCTAATAAGAATTCTACCTAAATTGATTTACTGACTCAGTGGCATAGCAATAAACCACCAAAAAATTATTTTATAGAGTTAGAAAAAAATAATAACAAAATTCATCTGGAAGAACAAAAGGTCAAAAATAATCAAGGGAATTAATGAAAAAAATGCAAAGGAAGGTAGCCTATCTATACCAGATCTAAAACTATATTATAAAGTGGCAATAATAAAACTATTTGGTGCCAACTGAGAAATAAATTAGTGGATCATCGGAACAGTATAGGTATACAAGACATAGTATTAAATGACTATAGTAATCTACTGTTTGATAAATCCAAAGACTCTAGTTTCTGGGATAAGAACTCACTATTTGACAAAAACTTCTGGGAAAACTGAAAAATAGTATGGCAGAAACTAGGCATAGACCAACATCTTGCACTGTATACCAAGGTAAGGTCAAAGAGGGTACATGATTTAGACATAAATGGTGATACCATAAGCAAATTAGGAGAGCAAGGAATATTTTATCTGTCAGATCTATGGAGAAGAGAAGAATTTATGACCAAACAAGAGATAGAGAACATTATGAAATGCAAAATGAATAATTTTAATTACATTAAATTAAAAAGGTTTTCCACAAACAAAACCAATGCAACCAAGATAAGAAGGAAAGCAGAAAGCTGGGAAACAACTTTCACAGGCAGTGTTTCTGATAAAGCCTCATTTCTCAGATATGTAGAGAACTGAGTCAAACTTATAAGAATACAAGTCATTCCCCAAATGATAAATCATCAAAGGATATGAACAGGCAGTTTTCAGATAGAGAAATTAAAGTTTTCTATAATCATATAAAAATGCTCTAAATTACTTTTGATTAGAAAATGCAAATTAAAACAACTCTGAGGTACCACCTCAAAACTATCAATTTGGCTAATATGACAGAAAAGGAAAATGATAAATATTGGACAAGATGTGGGAAAATTGGAACATTAATGCATTGTTGGTGGAGTTGTGACCTGATCTAACCATTCTGGAGAATAATTCTGAACTATGCCCAAAGAGCAATCAAACAGTGAATACCCTTTGATCTGGCAATACCACTACTAGGTCTGTATCCCAAAAAGATTATAAAAAGGAAAAAGGACCCACATGTACAAAAGTATTTATAGCAGCTCTTTTTGTGGTGGCAAAGAATTAGAAACTGAGAGGATGCCTATCAATTAGGGAATGACTGAACAACTTGTGGCATACGAATGTAATGGAATACTATTGTTTCACAAGAAATGATGAGCAGGCAGACTTCAGAAAAACCTGGAAAGACTTACATGAACTGATGCTGAGTGAAGTGAGCAGAACCAGAAGAACATTGTACACAGCAACAACAACATTGGGGAATGATTACCTGTGATAGACTTAGATCTTCTCAGCAATACAATGATCCAAGACAATTCCAAAAGACTCATGATGGAAAATGCTAACCACATCCAGAGAAATAATTTTGGAGTCTGAAGGCAGATTGAAGTATATTCTTTTCACTTTTTTTGTTGTGTTTTTTTGTCTTTTCTTTGTTATGGTTTTTCCCTTTTGTTTTGATTTTTCTTTCACAAGACCAAAGTGGAAATATGTTTAACATGATTGTATATGTATAACATATATCAGATTGTTTGCTGTCTTGGGGAGGGGGAAGAGACAGAGGGAGAAAAATTTGGAACTCAAAATTTTTACAAAAATGAATGTTGAAAACTTTCTTTATATATAATTGGAAAAAAATAAAATACTCTTTGGGAAAAAAAAATCAAACTCTACCACAAAGAGCACAATTCCAACTCCTAGCTGCAACTTATGTTTGCCTACAAGACTGTTTTATGGAGAATTCACACAAGGTAAGTGCTCACACAGAAGTCAGAAGAAGCAATACAAGGACACTCTTAAGGTCTCTCTGAAGAACTTTGGAACTGATTGTGAGACATGCGTGACACTGGCACAGGACCACCCAACATGGCATGCACACATCAAAGAATGTTCTGTTCTCTACAAGCAAAACTGAATTACAGTAGCTCAAAAGAAATGTGAGATTTGTAAATTTAGAGACATCTCACTCCCAAATGTTCATATAGATTATTTTTTCCTGATTTGTGGTAGAGTCTTCCAAGCTCATATCAGTTTGATCAGCCACAGTCAGACAAGCTGTACGTTGACCCTGACATTGTGATGTCATTTTGGTCCTCTTCAAGTATGAAGGAAAACTTCACAACTTCAACAACTTCAAGTAAGAACAAATAGGAAGGATTTTTTGTTGTTGTTGTTCATTCAAAGCCATGATCCTGGGATGGGCTTGGCTATGATTATCCCTCAAGTGTAATAAAAAAGATGTTAACAGGTCTCAATCTATTACAAATGAGTGATTCTGTAGAAGTGATATGAAGAAAATCATCATAGTAACATACAAACAGATATAGATATGGATAACTAATGAATTGTGAAGATACTTGATAATCATGCCATGTGAAGAGAATAAAAGGAAGACCCTTAGCACTCTGAGTGAAACATTGTGACATTTTAAAAGTTTGAGAGACATAATTTCTGGGTAATTTAATTATTTTATTAATAAGGCTAGCATGTCATTAATAAAAGTGGTCAGTGGCATTCTCAAATGCCAAAGACCACTCATGGCGATGGGATCACAGTTTATATGCCCTTGGAAGGGTGCATGTTCCTAAGGGTGGTGATCAACTCTGATTGGTTAACATTTGATGAGAGAATGACTATTATGATGAGAGGTGGGTCAGATTCCACTGAGAATCTTGAGGTATATGACTTGGATCACTTAAGTCTTGCAAAGAGACTTATCAATTTCCATATCACTTGTCTGACAAAAAGGAGAATCCTCATTTTCCCAGACCTGTCTGAGTAAACATAATGAGCAGGAATCCATCCATTAGCCTAAACTTAGAATTTTTTTTCCAGGATCAGTCTTTGAGAAAAATTTCCCACACTGGTTGATTTCTGAATGAGGAAGTAGAAAAGGAGAAAAACCTTGGTCCTGATTGAATAAGCAGTCATTAATACAAGGGAGAAATAATCGTTTCTCTCATCATCAATGCAAATTTATGGGAGAATATGGACAAGAGTTCCCCAGTATGAGTGGGCATGGCTGGGTTATGTCATGTTAGGAATATTGGAAGACTGAAGAATGATTCAACAATATAGAAATACAAGCATGGGTCCAGATAGAGTCTCCACAAAGAAAATTGTGGACCTCAAATATTCAAAAGCTTACTTTCCTTTTGGACTTTGAATCCTACTACTAGTTACTATCAGTCATTGGGGAATAAATTTACCAATTAATCTTGGCCTGATGGTCTAATTTTGAGAGGGGTCCTGAGCAGGTTTCATTGTCCCTAAATATTGCTGCCAGAGAAGGGATGAGAAAAAAGAATTAAAAAAGAAATAAAGATAAAAATCAATCAACTTTGGATTAGATATATGAGAATTATTGAACAAATAAGACAAATATTGATGGAGATATATGGAAAAGACAGGGTATTAGAGTGAAAATAGTATCAGTCTAATCCAATCTGATAAACATTTATTAAGCTTCTACTATATGCCAGGTATTATGCTAAGCTCTGGGTATACAATTAATAAAAAGAAAGAAAGGAACTTAAAATGTAATGGAGGGAATACAGCATACAAAAGGAGGGAGAAGAGTAGTTGGGCAGGGTAGACACCAGGCGCATCTTGTTCCAAGGATTTTAAACTATGCAGAGCAGCAGATGCAGATTGGAAGTCCAAAATAAAGGAAGGCAATGGGAAGAGTTTGCTACATTACCCTCTAATCTTCTGATGAAAGGGGAGAGGAGACTGATGGATGAGGTATCAGTCACGGCTTGAGTTAGCATCCAGGTGATGAGATTAGAGGTGATAAGCTTAACCTGGGAAGGACATATTTTCCATCAGATTTTGAGTCAGAAGCCTTGGGCCACATCTTGGTTCTGCCTCTTGCTGCCTGTGTCAGATTGAAGGGATCATGTATCCTTGGAGGTAGGGGGGTGCTAAATCAGTTTCTTTATCTGAACAATGAGGATGGTAGGTCTCTATGAAGGGTTCTTAACTTTTGTGTGCCATGTACATCTTTTGTACTGTGGCAAAATCCTTTTCTGAATAATGTTTATTTGTTGGTTTTAATAATTGAATACATTTAAATTAAAGGTTGGAGAAGGAAATAGCAAACCACTCCAGTATCTCTGCTAAAAAAAAAAAAAAACCCTAATGGGATCACAAACAGTCAGACATGACTGAAAATGACTGAACAGCTACAACAAAGTTAAAGGTAACTGAAAATAAAGATAAAATTGTTTTCCCCATGTGAATTCACAGAACTCCTCCCCCAAACAAACAAACAAACAAACAAAATAATCTAACCTTGGTCTCCTTGGGAGTTCATGGAATCCTGAGTTAAAAGCCTCTGGTCTAGACACTTTTTAAGGTCCCTTGAAGTTCTAATTTCTATAGGATGAAAGAAGGAAGGGGAGTTCTCATGTAGAATATAGATTTATTGGACTAGGCCCTAGAAAGCAGGACTAGGATCAATGAATGGATGTCACAGAGAGCCAGATATTGGCTCAATATTTAAAACAAAACAAAGAAAAACTTCACAAGATTTGGAGCTGTCCAAAAATTAGAACGGGTTATTTGGAAGGTAGAACATTTTTGGAGGTCTTCCAAAAGAGGCTGAATGGCCACTTGTCAGGCAACAGACTTGTTGTCTACCCCTCCTCCCATCTTTCAAATGAGGAAATTGAGGCACAGAAAGGTTACATAAAGCAGACTCTGGCTATACTTCTGGGCCTAGATCTTCATGGTATCTTCAAGTCTATATTTTCAATACCTTAGAGAAAGTATATTTTTAAAACAATCAAGTGCCATAAATTGAATCAAAGGGGAAAAAATCCTTGATATTTGTTAAAGGTTTCACTCGTGTAATGTATCCATTATTAATGGAAAGATAAGATCAGAGCATTCCAGGATCTGTGGTTTGTAGTTTTGAATCCTGGTGGCTCCTGTCGTGCTAGCCCCCACGCTTTTCTTTTTTCTTCCCAAGCAATGACATTTTTGTTTTATGGAGCACCTGGTGAGAGAAGAGGAGGGAAAATGTATGGTGCACAGATGTCCTGCTGATTCAGAGAATGAGCCAGCTAGAAGGGCCCTGAGAAATCATCTAGACCCTTCTCTCCAGCATAAAGCTTTTTTATAGATGAAGAAACTGAAATTCAAAGAAAGTGACTTACCTTAGGTCAAAAGTGTGTGCCAAGGTCCTGTTTAAATATAGGTCACAGGATCATGTATCTGAAGCTATCAAGTCTATCCCTCTTCCCATTTTGCTGATGAGGAAACTGAGGCACAGAAACACTAAGTGACTTGGCCAGAGTCACACATCTAATAAGTGTTGGAGACTGAAATTGAATTGTGGTTCTTCTGATAGAAAGAGAGGGAGGAGAGAGAGACAGAGACACAGACACAGACACAGAGAGACAGAGGCAGAGACAGAGACAGAAAGAGAGAGAGAGAGAGAGAGAGAGAGAGAGAGAGAGAGAGAGAGAGAATCCTCAACTTTAAGGGGAGAAAGTGGCTTGAAAGTGAAAAACTCAAATGTTGATACATTGAACCTATGGTAAATAGGAGACTAGGTACCCATGACCTCTCAAAACTATCATTTTTCATTAGAGGTACTGAAAATACATTTTTCTGCATACAATTCTTTATAACAAAACATTAATCCTGACAATGCACACTTTTCCTAACACAGTAAATGTGAAATAACCCATAAAATTCAAGGGAGAAGAGAGGCACCTGATGAGTTGAAGCTTATAGGGCCGGACCTGATGGGTTGGGGAAGGGACAGCAGTGTCAGAAGAACCCAGAGTTAAAAAAGGGGAAGGATAACTTATCATTTCTAACTTCCCTTCTGGCTCCATGGTTGAACTGATTGGTTCCCCTATGAAAAACACATGCTTTGGGGTGAGTCCCCTGTTCTCAGTCCAAGGCTCAGAACTCCTGCCCAGATGTCATGGGGGTGTACCATTCTGCTCTGCCCTCATGGCAGCAAGGATGCTTGAGAGTCCACAGCATCAGTAGCTAGGGAGGCAGGACATTTGCTGGGCACCAGCCACAAATGTGCATGGTTGCCAAAATAAAAATAGTAATGAGCTTACTAATAAAATCACCCAAATACTTGAATTCACAAAAGTTAAAAGCACAAATATTAAGGTTTGATTGTGTGTGTGTGCACATGTATGTGTATGTAATCTCATGTCATGGACCCCATTAGCACAGTGGCGAAGCCCATGGAACCCTTCTCTGGAGAATGTTTATTTGTTTGTTTTAAGAATTTAATACAATTAAGTTTCATATACATATATGTATATATATATATACACATATATGTGCATATGATATTTTATATGTATTTTATCTTATATATCAAATATATATATATAATATTATAGTCACTTCCTCAAATACTCCCATCCTACCTAGTAGAACCTTCCCTTTAAAAAGAAAATATATTTGATCAAAACAAACTAACATTTTGGTCATATCTGAAAATGCACACCTCATTCTGTACTTATAGTAAACCAGAAAGTAGAAGGATTAGTTCACAGCTCTGGGCCTCCATATTCTCATCTGTAAAAGGAGTGGGAGTAGATATTCTCCACAGCCCCTTAAAGACCTGAATCCATTATCTTTTCATCCTATGAATATTATATACTACTATAAACTATTTTCCCCTTATTTTTCCACTGTTATTTTTTTCAATTACATGCAAAGATGGTTTTCAACATTCACTTTTACAAAATTTTGAATTTCATTTTTTTCCTCCTTCTCTCCCCTTTTTCCTCCTCAAGATGGCATGCTACCTGATATAGGTTATACACAGGTACAATCATATTAAACATATTTCCACATTAGTAGTGTTGCGAAAGAAGAATCAGAACAAAAGGGGAAACAGCAAGAAAGAAAAAAACAAAACAAAAAAGGAGAGAAAATAGTATGCTTTTATCTGTATTCAGACTCCACAGTTCTTTCTCTAGATGTGGACAGCATTTTCCATCACGAGTCCCTTGGAATTGTTTTAGATCATTGCATTGCTGAGAAGAGCAAAGTCTATCGAAGTTGGCCACCGCACAATGTTGCTGTTACTGGGTATAATGTTCGCCTGGTTCTGCTCATTTCACTCAGCATCAGTTCATGTAAGTCTTTCCATGTTTTTCTGAAATCTGCCTACTCATCATTTCTCACAGCACAATAGTATTCCATTACATTCGTATACCATGACTATTTCAACCATTCCCCAGTTGATGGGTTCCTCTCAATTTCTGGTTCTTTACCACCACAAAAAGAGCTGCTCAATTTTTGTACATGTGGGTCTTTTTCCCTTTTTAATGATCTCTTTGAGATACAGACCTACTTCTATGAACTGTTAAGCCTGGAAGGGACCTTAGATTGTTTTTCTCATACAGTCACCCTCTACTTCTTCTAGGAAACAAAAGGCATAAATCCAGAAAGAATCAGTGCAGTTGTTTATTCCAGATGTTTCTTCTCTAGGGGATAGTAGAGAGAGAGAAAGATTCTAAGAAAGAGACTGATTTTCAGTCAGGAGTAAACCCAGGATAAAATTTAAATCCATTTTCATCCCCCTAGAGTTACAAAACTGCACATACACTTTCACCCTAAGATGCTAGTACGAGACCTACAACCCAATGGGATCGAAGAAAAATGGTCCAGATATTTAAAAAAAAGTATTGAGAGCAGCTTTTTTTTCTCTAAAAAGGACTATAGAAGGCAATGTCTACCAATCAGGGGATGAATGAACAAGTTATTGTATATGAAAGTAAAGGAATACTTCTGTGCTGTAAAAAAAAAATCATGAAGGGGACGGTTTCAGAGAAGCATAAGAAAATTTGTATAAACTGATACAGAATGAGGCAAATGGAAGTAAGAGAACAATTTGGTTTGCAACATTTTAAAAACTGTAAAAAGCATAAGTACTCTAATCAATGCAATAGCCAACTACTACTAGAGGCCTGGTAAAGAAGCATGCTACTCACACCTCTTGGTAGAAATGATAGACTAAATATGCAGAATGAGAAACATATTTTTAGACAGAGCTGATGTTTGGTTGACTATGCATACTTGTTACATAGGTTTTGCTTTTTGTTTTGTCAGTGGGGAAGAAGTGGGAGACAGGGAAAAAATTCTTGTTAATTAAAAATTAATTTTAAAAATGAATCCTATACACTTCTTTTTTGTCCTTCCTTCTTAGCTATTAATGATGATAAAAAAAAAACTATTTTTAAACATTTACTTGAGAGGCAGTGCTCAATGAGGCAAAGAACAATGGTTTTGAAGTTCAAAGACCTAGCTTCCAGGTCTGTATCAGATATTTATCGATTGTGTGACTGTAGAGAAGTCAATCCACTTCTCTGAAGCTCAGTGTAAATGGGAAAAATAATGGTACCTATTTCAGAGGGTTGTTGTAAGTAATATTGTTACATGACACTATGCATATATTATCACATTTGATCCAGGAAACAACCTTGTGAAGTGGCTGATAAATTCTGAGGTGGTGAAACTTGTGGTCTAGTTAAAGGCCCCATGATAAGATTTATAAGAAGTCATTTGAGTTATTTGGGAAAGAAAGAAGAAAGCACAATCAAATGGAAAGACACAGGAATAGAAGTCAAGAGATATGGGTTCTAGATCTGGTTTTATCACAAATTACCTGTATGATAACAATTACAATAATAATTAAAGTAATAATAATAATAACTAGCATTTGAGGCAGCTAGGTGACACAGTGGATGAGTGCTATGAATAGAGTCAGGAATACCTGAGTTCAAATCTGACCTCAGATGCCTACTAGTTGTGTGACCCTGGGCAAGTTACTAACCCTGTTTGCCTCAGTTTCCTCACCTGTAAAATGATGTGGAGAAGGAATTGGCAAACCACTCCCTTATCTTTGCCAAGAAAACCCAAATTTGGGGTCATGAAGGGTCAGATATGTGAATGTTGAAAGATATAAAGTTATGTCATAAGAGAATCCATTATAGAATCTGGAGATATTGATCCTGGAGAAGAAAAGATCAGAATTGGGGGAGGGGGACATCATAACTGTATTAGAGTGTATGAAGGTTCATCATGTGGAACAAAGATTAGATTTGTTCTGCATCTCTCCAGGGAGCAGAATCAAACTGAGGATACAGATCAATAAAAATGTCCTAGTAGAGCTATCCAAAAGGGGAATGGACTACCTCAGGAAGTGTTTGGTTCTCCCCCATTATGAAGGCAAACAAAGGTTGGATGACTGCAGAACAGGTCAATAGAGGATCATTGTTCAGGTGTCATTGGGTTTAGATGGCCTCTGAGATTGTTTCCAACTTGGAAGTTCTGTGATTTTGTGTTTCTGGTGTCTTCATGGCTCTCCATAAATTGAGGCATAGATCTGACCCTCTAATTAGACAAGCTCTGGTTGGAAGGCTGCTAGCGGAAAAAGAGTAAGATTGGAGCATATTTCTAGAGAGTCATTTGCCACAACTGTGAAACATGTCACATACAAAACTAGGGCATTTCTGGTTTTCATCAAACATTCTAGGATATCTGGGATAAAATTAGAAAGTGAAAAGAAATCTTCATGTAGCCATCCTTGAAAAATTCAGGTGCTGGCAAGCAACTGTGCCAAACAACCACATGAGAAGCAAAAAAAAATTCCATCAGCCATCCAGATGTTTGGCATTGCCTAGACCCAATGAGCAGATGATGGGCCATATCTTACACTTTCTAACCAGATGTTTTGTCATCTCATAGTCACCACCCAAGCCATCATTCTTCTATCTTGGTGACATCTCTTCTATTTCTCTCTCCTTTTTATTACCCTGATGACAGAATGCTTTAATTTATTCAGCCTGTGAGAGCTCATTAGCTGACTTTTATTTTCTGCCCATCTGTGATGAGTTTCATTTGAAAAATAGTTTCAAACTCATGCAATTCCTTTAAAGAAAAGTCATGATTTATTATAACAGGGGGAAAAAGTTCCCCTCATATTAAAAATGTATGAAAAAATAATTTAATTCACAATATTTCCACCCTATGAACTCTAAAAGTTTCATTAAATGCTAGGTTTTTAGTACTGCCAGGAGAGATGAAATTTGAATGAGGGAAATATTTCAGTACAGGAAACAAATAGCTTCCAAGGCTTGGAGACCAGGTTCTGTACTGGTTCCCATTCTCTTCCTCGAAGACAGTCTCTTAAAGAATAGGCCTAGTTAGGGGGGTCCTATTCCTTCCCCTCCGCATGGTCTGCCGTGAGTGATAATCTAATCTCTTGGAACAAATAGGAGGCCTCTTACAGTGACAGAATTTACAAGACCTGCCCCCAGCTCAGGTTATTTTCCAGTTATGTAGACTGCTTACCTCTTCATCATTCACTCTGTTGCTTTTCATCTTGTGCAGAGAACACTACTGTCTCTCACTAATCAAATTTGTAGCTTCTGAGGTGCCTGAGTGAAGATGCATAGACCAAGTACAAATGATTGCTTCTGCACTGATATTGTAAATCACCTCTAATGGAAGAGATTTCTTCCCAACTCCCCCCACCCAACCTTTCATCTGACTTTGGTGGAATTTCTAATTATTCAGATGGTATTCTGACATTAATAAATGACCGTAGCAAGATGTGAAGCATGCATTTCCTAACCTAAAATGAGGATCTGTGCTAAACTAACACTCTTCTTTAGTTTTATCATCTTTACCCCACCACTTCTAAAAGCACACTTCCTCCAAGGCTCCGTGCTCAGTCCTCCCCTCTGCTGTCATGTTAATCTCTGCCCCGAAGCAGTGTCATCTCATTTCAAAGCTGCAATCATCACTTTTATGCAGATGGTTTTCAAATCTACTCCCAGTTTTCCACTTGAGCTGCAGAAAGTCCTAGGTTCTTCAATGATTGCTAGACAGCTCTACCCAGAAGCCTTGTTGGAATCTCAAGGGAACTATGTCCAGATCTGAATTTGTCATAGGATCACAGGATGATTGGATCATAGCTTTACAACTGTGAGCTACATTGAATGTCATCAAGCCCAATGCCATCATTTTAAAAATGAAGACAGACAGTGAGTAAGTGACTTGGCTAGTCAACTAGTAAGTATCTGAGGTGGGATTTGAACTGAGGTCTTTCAGATTCCAAGTCCAACACTTTGTCTACTAGAACAAGATGACTCCCAACTTCCACCTTAATTTTGTGCCTCATTCCAAATTCCGTATTTCTTGTGGTCATATCATGATCTTCACAGTCATCAACTTTGACTGTATTTGACTCTTATTCCCTCACTACACACACACACACACACGCACACACACACTACAGATAAATAGGTGATAGATACAGATGCAGATTCATACATACATATATACATACACTATATACACATATACATATGTACATACATGCATATATATGTGTGTGGGTGTATATATAGATAGATAGATAGATAGATAGATAGATAGATAGATAGATAGATAGATAGATATAGATATATCATATTGCCAAGAAAACTCTGAATAGGGCTGTGATGGGTAAACAATGACTGAAGCAACTCAACAACAACAATGATAACTGGAACTTGTACACGGGTCTCCATTCATCCTTATATTATATCATGATCAGGTTCCCATGGCTTTGATTGATAGCAGGTTAAACCTAGTTTGGATATAAAAGGACAGTGGAAGAAAGACAGATTTCCATGACCAGTATGGGTACTCTTTATTGGGGAGCCATTTGGACTTTGCAATATCCCATTCATCTTATAAATGATGGTGCTTTCTGTAACTTACTGGGCTAATAACAATATATCTGGATCTGCTCTTACACTTATATCCAGTATATATCTAGCACATATATGTATGTATGTATATATATATATAGAGAGAGAGATTATTGATATAGATATATAGAAAAGATACATAGATACACAATATATACATATATGTGTGTATGCATATGTATATATGCATAATACATACATGTATTCACATGTAAATTTCTTCCTTGGGAGGCTCATAGAGCAGGGGAAAAGCACTGGATTAGGAGGCAAAAACATATATTCAGATCTTAGCTCTTCCATTAACTATATGACCTTGGACAAAATACCTAACTTCGTTAGATCCCATGATACACAGTGAGAAGGTTGGATTAGTTCAGCTTTATGATCTTTTTCTAAATCTAATGAGTAATAAAGAGTATTGTGTGACATGGTGGGAAGATGGAAAAGCACGAAGGCATGGGAAACTTTTAGACAGGATCTTGAAAAGACATATCTAATCAGTTGTCAAGGTCTGTCAATTCTGCTTACATAGGACCACTAACATCTATCCTGTTTTCTCCACTCACTTAGTTCCTACCTAACTTGAGGCCTTGTCACATTTACCCTACTCTACTATAATAAACTCCTATTTGGCCTTTTCAGAAGGAAGGAAACAAACAAGTATTTATATGGCACCTACTATGTGCCAGGCACTGTGCCAAGAACTTTTCAAATATTGTTGCATTTGACCCTCACCAACACTGTGACATAGGAGCTATTATTATCCCTATTTTATAATTGAGGAAATGGAATAAGGCAGACTTTAAATGGCTTCCCCAGGGTAATATAGTTAGTAAGATAGATTGAATTTGAACTTAGACCTGCCTGACTCTAGGCAGAACTCTATCCACTGTGCCACCTAAGTGCCTCCAATTCCTTTCTTCTACAGAGAAAGAGAGAGAAAGAGAGAGAGAGAGAGAGAGAGAGAGAGAGAGAGAGAGAGAGA
>NW_020949548.1:119596-133569 GCF_900497805.2 Vombatus ursinus | reverse complement strand
AGAGAGAGAGAGAAAGAGAGAGAGAGAGTTTCACTAAAAAGGGCCTAAGGAGGAAATGAGAAGTGCAGATACCTACCTTGGTAATGTTTGTAACCTAGTCTAGTCACATGCTAGATTCAATGTACTTGACATTATCCTCTTGAAAAATGGAGACAATACTGCATTTTCCACATTCCAAACTCCATGCTGGAATCGGGGAGCAAATGGAGGTATTCCTTTTCAAGGGATAAGCAAATTTTAGAGCAAGAGATTTTCATCTTATTAACAATAGAAATAAAAGCAAATAAAAATCTATTAAAATGAAATTTAAATTTCAAAATGCTTTAAATGTAACATCTATATAACTCTTTATGGTTTGCAAAACAGAGAAGCACATCATGCTGTCGATTCATTCTGACCTTGCAGGCTACCAAACTCTCTAGGTCAATGTTTCACAGATTGAACCCGATCTCCTCTACCACTTACATTTATATTTACATTTCTGCCAAATAACATTTCTTCACATATATATGCCCCATCCCCTCCCAGAAAGCTATCTTTTACAATAAAGAATTCAAAGTAAGAAGAGTAAGATGGAGGGGGGGAATCAGCAAAACAAATCAACAAGCCAGAAAAATCTGACATGAAACTGCAATGCCATTTGTTTCACCTATTACCATTCTCTTTGAAAGAATAATATTCTCCACTTCTGTTCACAGACTCAAATTTCCCCACTATGAACTTCATGACCTCCATGCAGTTGACTCTGGGACCCACATTATTCTTGGATCTTAATAATACAGCAGGATGTAAAGCTAGAAGAAACCTTCAAGAAAATCTAGTCCACTCTCCCCATTTTACAGATGAAGAAATTAATTCTCATCAAGTTGTTAAGAGCTATCTGATCATATCTTATCTTTGAACATATCATATTCTAAATTCACACCTTCTTACCTTATGGTTGTATGGAATTGGGGAAGGGATAATAATAATTTGCCAGTTCATCCAGTCAGAATAATATCTTTTTGTTCACACATCTCATGTTTCTCTGAATTTCTCATGTTTGTCTTTTTTCAAGATACAATACACCCCAATCCCTTTGTATCTCATAATTGTTCAATCATTCCTCAACTGATGGAGACTTTTTTTCTTTTGTTAGCAAAATGTGCTATTATGACTGTGTTATACTATATGGGACCTTTCTCTTTGCCTTTGACATCTGTAAGATATATTTACCTCCCAGAGGGATTGCTGGCTCAAAGGTTACAAATAGCTTAACAACTTTTCTTGCATAATTCCATATTATTTTCCAGAATGATTGGGCTAATTCACACCTCCATGCACAGCGTATTAGTGTGCCTGACTTCCCACAGTCTAACACAATTTCCAACTTTTTTCTTCTTTACTAGTAGAAGGAATGTGAAATAAAATTTCAAAGTTCTTTTTATTTGCTTTTGCATGATTAAAAAGCATTTGTAGAATTGTTTCTCATGAGTTTAGATTCCTTTAATTTTCTATTAATTAATTTTCTATAAATATCATTGTTTCCCAATATACCACTGCGTTCCCTCACAGCCAATCAGAACCTTCCCCAGTAATAACATGCCTATTCCTTTCAAAACTACTTATTCAACTCAATAGACTACTTATCTCTTGAAGGAATGGTAAAGATGTCCATTTTAGAAAAATTTCCAAGAAGGAGAGAAATAAAATTATTTTATGTTACCTAATACATATTAATGTAGCAGAAGACACCAATGGCCCCATTGGTTAAGGTTGCAATGCATTGTTTTCTTGAAGAATAAATGCTGGATCAGAAAACCTCAATTTTTAACCAGGGTATAAAAAAAAAATCACAAGTCCCAAGTTCAAAAAATCCATTGCCATCCAAAGTAGTAAAAATTAACTTAAACATTCAAGTAAGTTTTCCAGGCAGAACTTTATCAGTTTAACATAAGACACTAAAATTGAGTCAAGAAGGAGACTGTCGAAGAAAAAATTGTTAGATACATTAACTAAAGCCAGGGTCCAATTAAAGTCTTACCTTTCCCCTGAATTAACCATGTGACTTTTTATAGGGAAATTGACCTATCTGAGTCTCAGTTTTCTCACCCGTAGGATACAAGTAATAATACCTTACTTGCTCTACCTCATCTGTTAAGCATATGTTAGCACTATGCTAAGTACTGGGGATTCAGCATAGTTAAGATCAAGTGAGATGGGGGGGGCATCATTTAAGGAATGGTTTGACAAATTATGACTTGAATGAATTGATACAGAGTAAAGTTATCAGGACCAAGAGAAAAATTCATATTATGACAGCAATATTTTAAGTCTGAAAGACTTAAAATCTCTTTTCAATGCAATGATCAAGTATAATTCCAGAGAGCGCACAAGAGAGGATGGTACTTCCTGATGGAAAGGTAGATAGTAACCAAACAAGATGAAGAATGAAATATCTATTTTTGCATATTACCAATGTGGGAATTCATTTTTCTTGACTGTGCATATTTGTCATTCATGTGTGTGTGTGTGTGTGTGTGTGTGTGTGAGTGTGTGTGTGTGTGTGTGTGTGTGTGTGTATCCTCCTAATGTAAATGGTGGGAGGGAAAAAAAATAAGTCCTTATTAATTTAAAAAAATTAATTAAAGATCAAGGGACATATTAGTTGTGAAAACTCTTGGAAAACCATTAAATGTCAAATAAAAGGAAAGTACTCATTATATTATGAGTCTCATTTTGATTCACCTGATCACCTCAACTTCATTTCTCAACTTCATAAATTCAAGATTTCTCCCCTCCTCCATATATTGCTCTTACAGCTGTAAGACGTGTGACAATGTTTCTTTCTCCTAGAGAAGCAAACCATTAATCAGCTTTGTGAGGCTCCTTTTTTTTTTTTTTGCTTAAAGTTTTAGATGAGATGTGATACACAAAATACCAACTAGAAAGTTCCTAAGTATTTTCTACTCAGGATTTACCAAATTTAATTTGTGATCAGCTGCTTGCCCTATTTGCCCTTGTACCTTGTGCAGACCCAGATTCATCAAGACAGATATTAAATAGGAAAGAGATTAAGCCTACAAGTGACATATCGAAAAAGCAAGGCTGTGTGTTGGAGTTGCAAAGGACTTAGCAAAGGACAAAAGCAAGTTAGCATTGTTTTATAGACCCAGTGCCTATACAGATAATCTCTTACAGCACTCTCCTGAAGCTTGAAATTAATGGATTAGGTATGCTAAGGAAGTTGGAACTAAGGTATTTGGAAAAATCTGCAACAGCATGACTATAGACAAATTATAGAGAACAGAGGGTAGATGAAGAGTAAATGTTGGCACAAATTATGATTTTATACAAGGGAAAAAATGTATATACAAACAGAAAGGCATATGAAGAGAGAGAAAGAAGGGGAATATAGACAGGATAACTAATAAGCCGTTATGGATATATATAGCATTAGTAGAAATTACTTAAAACTATATACAACTTAAAACAGTTGTAAATGTAATCTTATATTTCTTTAGTATTGATTAATAATAAACACAAGATTAATTTTTGAAAAGCTGAAAATAAGAATTTTTGATGGAACACAGAAGGCTAATGTGAAGAAGAAGGAGACATTTGTGAGTAGGTCAATGTGAGAATTCCTGACACTTTGTAGGTTACTCCAGGTATAAATTCCCAAAGCATGGAGATTATTTGTAAGCAACATCACAGTATTGGTAGAAGGAAGAGAAAGAGGTGAATGTGAAGGAAAAGGAGAAGGAGAAAGAAGGAGGAGGAATTACAAAAGTATAGAATTGGGAGTGGTGGCTAGCTGGTGCAGTGTATAGAGCACCAGCCCTAAAGTCATGAGGACCTGAGTTCAAATCCAGTCTCAGACCAAACACTTGACACTTACTAGCTATGTGACCCTGGGCAAGTCACTTAACTTCAATTGCCTAAAAAGAAAAGTATAGAATTAGAGAGTTGAAAAGTAATTCAGTGGTCATCTATGGCAATTCATAAACAAAAAAAAAAATCCCCACCATAATATTGCCAAAAAGTGATTATGTAATCTCTGTTTGAAGTCTTCCAAAGATGGAGAACCCACCATTTCTTAAGACAACCCATTCACTTATGTTTAGTTTTTATTGTTGTTTGTTTGTTTTTCTTTCCTGACATCAAGTCTAGATTTACTTCATTACAGTTTTTGCCTATTGCTCCTTTAGGACAAACAGAAGAAATCATATCCCTCTGACACATGATATCCTTCAAAATACTTGAAAATCGCTGTCATATCCCATCTCACCCCCAGTTTTCTTTTCTCTGGGTTAAATAGATCCAGTTGCTTAAACTAATCCTCATCTGTCATGGATTCAAAGACATTCACAGTCCTGGTTGTACTTCTCTATAAATACTCCAGCTCATCAATGATCTTACTCCATTGCACCCAGAACTGGAGCACAGCACAATATCAGCCCTCTATTCCTGGAAGGTATATTTCTCTTAATGCAGCCCCATAACATATTAATTTTTTGTTTTTCACACCATGCTACTTACTCATATTGAGCATGTAGTCCACTCATACCCCTAGATCTTTTTGTTTCTTCTCAGAACAATCGCTATCTAATCATATTTGTCTTATCTTACACCTATGAAGGTGAAATTTTATTCCCAAGTGCAACACTTGACATTTATACCTATTGAATTACATCTTATCAGATTCAAAACAATGCTCTAGACCCTCAAGATCCTTGTGGATCTTAACTTTGTCCTCTGCTGTGTTAACTTTCCCTCCCAGCTTTGGGCAATTGGCAGATTTAATGAGGAGAACATCAAATGATTTCTTTTCTAGGTCATGATAAAATAAGTTAGAAGAAAAAATGAAGAAGAAGAAGAAGAAGGAGACTGAAAAGAAGGAAATTAAGAGAAAAGTGAAAAGAGGAAAAAAGGAGCAGTGGTGGAAGAGAAGAAAAAAGAGAAGGAAGAGGAGGTGGAGCAAAAAGAGGAAGAAGAGAAAAAAGAAAGAGGAAACCATATGACTATTTCTGTCTGTGTTTGCTTCTTATATTAGGTGATTAGGAAAAATCCTTGAAATGGACCTGCTCAGGCAACAAACTTATGAACCTGTGAACAGGTGTGGTAAGATCCCAAGGCCATAGCTGGCATTCTCCCCTCCCCTGGGAAAGAAAATACTAGCAGAAGATGCCCTGGCCCAGAATTAGACTAGCGAAGTCCAGTAGAAGATTGACCAGTCTTGCAGAGATATTCCAACTTGAAGCAAAGGATTGATGCCTTATCTCACTTAATAATGGCTCCACAATGGAAGCTAAGCAAACAAACAAATAAGTAAATGAATAAATATATACATTAATATTATAATGTAATATGGTATAATATAATAATTAATATGATATAATCTTCCAGTGACAAGAGTAGGAAGAGATCACTTTGCCACATGTGTTATCTAGACATGTATGCATGTGTTTCACTACTATTTCACATTAAGTAGTGACCATACCCTCAATGGATTCTGCATACATTTATGGCAAAGTTGCCCCAGGCTTTGGCAGTAATGTTTGACAAACAATCACTGCTATACCTTCTCAGTAAATCTCTTCTCTAAAAGGTAACGGAGTCAACTAATTATTGATGAAGAGCACACTGGTTGGGGCTCATGAGCAATTGTTCAAAACTGTGGCCTCTCAGGATGACACCTAGAACCTTGACAGTAGGAAGCAGCCTCCCCCAACTATGCAGAATGCTAATGAGAGTTTATGTTGGAGGAGTGGCCCTAAAATAGTGCTTTTATGAGTAAATAGACTGATCACCAGGAACCTAGAGAGCTCAGGAAATTTCCTCCGAAAGGATGGAACACCAGAATGGAGCCTTGGAGAAAGCAAAATAGGCAAAGAGGCAGTGGGAAGGAGAGGGAACACATTCCAGCCACAGGGGACAGCCTGTGCAAAGGCAGGAAGGTGGGAGATGAAATACGAAATTCATGGAAAAGCAAGTAGTTCTATGTTTTCTATTTTCTCCTTCAATGTCAGCTATCATTTCTTATTGCTATCGCAATGCTCACAGGAGCCCTGGTTGCTTCTAGTTCATTGCTTTGAGACTGCTCCAGGCTGAGAAACCTGATAACCAAGATTTTTAAAATCGTGTCTAAAGTGAGCACAAATAGACTCTGTGTAAGGGCCTGAAGGGCTCTCCTAAGACTAATGTGCAGACGGAAAACAAACAAACAAACAAACAGACAAATATGCACCCTACTTCTGACATCTATTTTAACTAATCAGATGTCTTCTCCCCACCCCTTTTCTCTATTCATAACCGTATGATGTATATAACTGATCGGGGAGGAGTGAGATATGACTGGGTTTATGTAACGTAGAGAGTCCTGGATTAGTCGCATTGTTAAGGTGATTTAGTAGATGATGACGAGAGGTAGCCCACCCTGTTGATTTCTACATAACGCAACAGACATCGTAAGCTACTATTTTTAATTTCTGAGTCTGTTTCCTAATTTGAAAAATAGCGGTAAAAGATATGCGCTCGTGCACTGCTTAACCTTCTAGGGTAGTTATAAGATTTAGGTGTGATAATGGATGTGAAGTACTTTGAAGCTTTTAAAGCAAATCGTTGTAAGTGTTCATCATCCAAAGCAACTTTATCCCCAATCATCTCAGATAGCAGTGACAACCCTCAACATGTGTGAATACAACCCTCCCTCACCTACTCTAAGCACACACACACACACACACACACACACATACATACATACACACACTCAGCAACTATTAAATGATGAGGCTTTATAATTTTGCTGAATAAGTAGCTACACAGTCACCCCTCCCCCTAGTCTATATATATATGTATATATATATATATATACATACATACATACATCATACATACATATATACACATTTATATTGGCAAGGCAATTGGGGTTAAGTGACTTGCCCAGCGTCACACAGCTATTAAGTGTCAAGTCTCTGAATTGAGACCAGATTTGAACTCAGGTCCTCCTGACTCCAGGGCTGGTGCTCTATCCACTGTGCCACCTAACTGACCCCAATATATTCCTTGAAACAAATTCATAGTATGAACATAATCTGTTCTTCTATTTCTCAGACTTGATTCATTTTTATTACCACAAGATAAACATCTTGTATTACATTGCCAACCATTATTCAACTAGACATTTCCTGAATCCAGAAAAGCTTCCAGGATACATCTTCTTATCTCTTGTCTTTCTCAAATCATCAATTTCTTATTACCTCTTGGACACCTGGGCAGTTCAACCATCTTCAGCTCAAAATTTTCTTTAGAAGAAATCTTTCCTGATTCTTTACACAGATGTTGTTCTTTATCTCTAACAATTTTGCATTTAACTGCATTTGATTTGTTTTGTATTTATTCAGTATGATGTTTTATATTTTTTTCTAAATATACTTGTTGTCTCCCCCAATAAATATATATGTTCCTCTATAGTAGGGATTATTTCCTTCTTTGAGTTTTTGTATCCCCAGCCCCTAACACAAGGCCTGGAACATAGTAGAAATTAAATAAATGTTCATTATTTGCTTTGTTTCTTTCCTTCCTCCTTCCCTCCCTCTCTCCCTCCTTTTCTTCTTTCCTTACTTCATTTTTTCCTTCCTTTATTCCTTCCTGCCTCTTTCCCTTCTTCCCCCTGTCTTTTTCATCTTTCATTCCTGCCTTCCTTCCTTCCTTCCCCTAAAACACACCAACATGGTAGTTTAGGTCCCCTGAGCAGGAGACAAGTGATGATGGCAACGATGATCATGATGATAGTGAAGGTGGACATTTAAATAGCCCTACAAAATTGGAGAAGCAATTTACTCCCCACAGAACAGTGAAATAGATACTGTGGGAATTATTGTGCCTTTTAATAGATGTGGAAACTGAGACTCAATGTCTTGCTCATCCATAGACACACAGCAAGTATCAAGAGCAAACTTTACACCCAAGTCTCTCTGACTGTAAGTATTAAAAGGCAGTGAGGAGTAGTAGTTGATCCCTAGCAAATAAGAATCAAGAAGCTTTGATTATTTCCTTCCTGTTCAACTGATTCAATAGTTCAGACGCATTTCAATCGACAGACATCTGAATGTGTTTGTGTGTGTTTTCCCATGCATGTACAAGTGCCACTATTATCTGGCATTGTGGAGGACCTTCTGAATGAGTAACCCTTCCAATTAATTAAAGGTCATTTGATTAAGGGATTATGGATTCAGAATTGAAAAAAATCTAAGAGGTCATCTAAGTCAACTTCTTTTTACAGACAAAAAACAAAGAGCCCAAGGGATGGAGTAGCATGCACAAAATAGCACAGGTTGTAACTAATATAGCTGAAATCTGACCACCTGAACCCCAAGTCCCAGTGCTCTGATTATAAATCTAGATGCAAGGTAGTGGTGAGTCAAAGCCCTCCAAGCTTTGGGCCAGCACATCTGCATATGAAAAGGTCAAGCAAGCTTGGGTAGAAGAGATAAGGACTTTGTCCCCAAGGTTTGTTGTTCAATATTCCTTGAAGAGAACCAATGATAACACTGAGTGGTGCCTTGACTTGCATGCAAATTAGATTTAAATGAGGCAGAGTTGCACAAAGTCATCAGACTCACTTTCTCTTCCAGAGTTATTGAAGTCCAGCAGTAAGACAAAAGTCAAGACAACCAGAGATGGCAGGATGCAGTGCATGACCTTGGCATCTTCAATGCCCTCCACAGTACCTGCTTCAGTCACCCATTCTGCTAGAGGAAGTCTCCACATGCTTAAAGTAGACATCCCCCTCACTCAACAATAGGTTTGAGATCTATTGCTTACCCTCCACCTGGTTTAGCCCATCTGTCAAGATGGTTTTGCTGGGGTATGGTCCTGCATGTGCCACAGCTTCTTGGAACCACAGGTGAGAATTAAGTGACAGGAAGACACCAAAGGTAAATGAGCAGCTCTGAAAAGGGGTTGGTAAGCCCTCACCCCAGAGGTGCTAGTCCTCCCTGAATACCCCATACATCCCTCCCCAAAGCTTAGCTTGAGTCTGTACCTTCTTTTTGTCCTTTATTTGACTGTTTTAAACTATTGAGGGTTAAACCTTTCAAGGTAAATACACTGATAAGGGCACCTGAGCTAAGAATTTATAGTTTGGATCCATAGAGCACTGCCATGTAGGTCTCTGCTAGACATCACCTTACTTTAATTTTTACCAATTCCAGCTTCTGCCTCATTTGAAATCTCCAACTATCTCTCCCTCAGGAAAAAAACAGGTGTTGACATGCTTTCTTAACTTAAAGTCTTAAAGTAGGCTTTTTTTTTGCCAGCTCTTTTGGAGGAGGCAGACAATTCCTTGTCCTATAGCTAGCTGAAATCTTGCTGTCTTGTTCTCACAGATAAAGCTTTTCATCTTCTAGTCAGAGACTCTCAGCCACCAGTGGCCAAACTTCATAGAACAAAGAGCAGGGGTCATTCCAGATAGCTCATGTCCTCAGGCTTTCCTTTGGTCTCTACATCTTGGTTTAAGCCTTGGGCCTCTTGAACAGACACTCCATCCTGGCTTACAATGAGTGTTCCATATGCTTACCAAATTTTTAGCACTGAAAATTACCTTTGGGATGCAGGGTTCCTGAGATTTTCAACCTTAATTCTCATGCATTTTCCCAGGATGTGTGGGAAGACAAAATGTATAAATACAAGCATAGCCCTGAGTCCAAGGTAATCAGGAGTGTGCTACAGCCAGCACTAACTAGCTTTTGAAATTGTCACTGTGAGGATTTAAACGTCAGAAATTGGTAATTATTTCAAATCCAGGCTTGAGTTGTTTGCATAATTGTCTGGAGTTAAAAAAATTTTAATTAAGAAAATTTTAATAATGCAGATTAAGCTTAACAATTTATGTGTACTTTTATTTACTTATTTTTTGAGAGCATGGTTGTTGAACATTTAACAGCACACCAAAGTACTGTTCTATAACATCGCTCGAGCTTCTTGGGAGTGTAGCAAAAGACTCAGGAAATGAAGTCATCACTGGACTAGAGACCTTATTAGAGGACTGTCTAATAATAACCTCACCACCATGTTGATTAACTAAACTTTAGATACTCAACACCTTCTCAGCTCATCTATTGCCTCTCTCCTTTGATTGGAGGGTTGCAGGGCGGAACACTAAGCTCCTCCCCAAGGCTTCTTTTAGAGAAGGCTGTGATCTGCTTGGTTTTGACTCTGTACCACATCATACCCCTGTGCCAGGTGAGTCACCTTTAAAGTTTCCTTTTGTGTATTGTCTTTCCCTGTTAGACTATAAACTCCATGAGGGCAGGAATTGTCTTTTTCTTATTTTTATCCCCTTCACTTAGTACAGTGTCTGGCACAAAGTAAGCACTTAATAACATTTATTGAATTGAATTGAATGTTTTTGTGTCATTGTGTCAAAACAGGGGTGGGATGGGGGGAGAATGTGTAACCAGGTGGGTATAGTCAGGCTGTAGGCCAGCTTATCTGTAACTGCTTTATGAGGCCTAACTTACTTTCTGTCATTGTTGTTCAGTCATCGCAGTCATGTCTGATTGTGACCCTATTGGGGTCACAAAGATACTGGAGTCGTTTACTATTTCCTTCTCCAGTTCATTTTACAGATAAGGAAACTGAGGTAAACAAGATTAAGTGACTTGGCCAGTGTCACACAGTTAGTTATGTGTCTGAAGGCAGATTTGAATTCAGATCTTGCTGACTCCAAACCTGGTACTCCATCCACTGTGCCATGTAGCTGCCCACTGACTTTCTATCCTATTAAGATGTGGGAGGCAGATTGGTATAGTGGAAAGAACTCTTCACTGGAGGTCAGAAATCCCAGGTTCACATCCCAGTTCAGCTACTTACTGCCTGTGTCACCTTACACAAGTCATTTCACGCTTCTCAGATCCCTTCCTGCTCAATGACCTGATCTATACTTTTAGTCTTACCTGAATGAAGACCTGATTCATCAGGAACATTTGTATAAATGTTTCATTTTGTATTTAACTAAGAACAACTGCATTCTTTTTATAGTTCTTTCTTGGTATTTCTCTTTTTATTTGTACCCTGGGGCCTAGAAAAGAGTAGACACTTAACAAATGCTTTTAGATTGAAGGTTTGTTGGTCTGATGATTTAGACCAGCTCATAAAACACTGGGGCTAGGGTGACCATCCATTTGATCACAGATGGGTGTTGCCTTCTTCTCTCTCACACCTCATCTGTAGGACATGAGAGCACTATCTGAGGAGGAATCCACATTTTTTACTACCTCTGTGAATGAGTATGTTATGAAACCTTTCTGGGCCTCAGTTACCTCATCTGTAAGAGGAGGGTGTTCAACTAAATGACCATGATGGTCCTTCTCAGCTCTAAATTCAGAGTACCATTTTTCTGTCTTTTCCTTACTAAAAGTCATCTGCAAATAGCATTAGAAGTCCCCCCAGGGGGAGAACCAAAACTCCAAACCCTCCAAGGAGATCATTCTAGCTTTTAGCAAACTTCACATTGAAAGCCTGAGCATTTGAAAAAAGTCAATTTTGCCCCAAACCTGATTAGACTCCCAAAGAGTGTGCTCTCCATCCCTGCTGGATAGCAAGACAGCTCACCTTACCTTCTTTCTCAGAGAAACCCTACAGCAACCAGCCTTTGATGTTTTATTTAAAGAAACTATCACTTTGATGAACAACTCTACCAGAGTTATGCAGATCTCTCCCAGCTGTCTGGATGGCCCCTCATCTCTACCAAAAGCTATGAAAATAAGCTCTCCTAAAGCCCTATTCTTTCTCACCCTCCCCACACACATACCCCAAGCTTTATTTGCCAGCCCTTCAGTCTCTGAGGATGTGAAAAACAGTTTGTGAGAAAATTGATAGGGAAGTCTGAAGGGAGTGGGACTGGGAAAAGAAAGGATGGAGATGAATAAAGTTAGGCTGTGTGTATGTGTATGTGTGAAAGGGAGAGAGAGAGAGACAGACAGACAGACAGACAGAGACAGAGACAGAGACAGAGACAGAGAGAGAAAGAGAGAGACAGAGACAAAGAGAAAGAGAGAGAGAGAATAATTTGCTCCTCCCAAACTAGTGTGAGTCAGTATTTGTCTTGGCCTACAAATATCATGCATGTTATGTACAGTAAAATACACTACTATAGAGCAAGTGTTTTTAATTGGAGTCTGTGAGCTTTTTTGTATTTTGATATCAATATTTCAATATATTTGATTTCTTTTGTAATCCTATATATTTTGCACATTTAAAAACATCATTCTGAAAAGCGCTACATAGTCTTCAGCAGCGAGAGAGCTCCATCAAACACATACATTAGGAGTCTGTGATCTAGCAGAAGGAAGATTGAATACCATTCAGCTCAGTCGGTGTGGTCACAGGACGCAGGACACAGTCACAGATTGTGAGCAATTAATGTGGTAACAAGGTGTTAATGCCTAATGATTCCATAACAAAGCATGGTCTCTATCTAATTTAAACAGTTTGATTGATAGGGTTACCAAGTGGTGGTGTGTCTGGGGGCTTTAAATAAGAAAACCCCGGATATAGCCAGCAGTAGTTGAGGTAAGTATCAGACAGGAGCTACTTGTGGAGAAGACCCTTTTTGTAGGAGGAGGGAATTGTTTACTCCTCACTTCCTACAAGGAGCAGTACATATAACAGAGCACCCAGAATGAGATACCCCATCCAGGAGTTGGAAAATCCATTCCACCAAATTCAGGACCCAGGAAAGAGTCACAATGACCTACCTTCCAAATAGAAATGGTTTCAAAGATGCTTTTAATAGGAGATGGAAACAGCTTCAAGGAGCAGGACCTTTCACAGCAAAGGAAACTAACTGTGGACTAAAGTAAGAGCTAATCCTGTGGATTTAATTTGTAGAGAGAATCAGACCATGAGAGCCCAACTAAAATACCCACATAGTTGAGATGCTGTGTCCAGGGAGGAGTTTAATGATTTCACCAGGAGTAAAAGGACCTCGAGGCCTATAAATACCAGAGGAGTAACTTATCTTTGGCCACATATGCCCCCTACACCTTTACCTCACAATTATTGTGTCTTTTGTTTGGACTCACATTTACCTAAGATGTGGCATGTAAAATTTAGGGGGGTGGTTGTAATTAGTGTTCTTCCTTTGCCATTTTACTAAATGCCCTTTTCCATGAGATAATTATGTCTATTGACTGACTGATAATTAGAAATACACCACTGGGGGTACATGATCTATATTGTTAGAAAGAGCTAACCACAGAATACCTCCTAGAGCCCAAGGGCAGCAGCCTTCCTTCAAGAACTTAATCCATAAATGTGAGAGCAAGTTGGGAGACTAGCCCAGCAGGGGTACCATATTATGTGTGTAGACTAGGAACTCCTCATTTGTGGACTTTTAGAAGACACTTTATTTTAATGGCAGGCTTTGAATGTGCCTTAATTTAAAAAGAATACAATTGGAGCCCCAACTGATTTTGTTTGTTTGTTTTTTTACTAAATGAACCAGTGGAAAAATGGCATTTAATCTAATAGTGTAGAAAAACAAATAAGGAACTCCTTTTCTCCATCTCCACACACTCCTCTTATAAATACTATCCCATAAACAAACATGATAGAGTGGGAGACGAATCCAGAGAGAAGAGGACTTTTTCTAAAGAAAATTCATCATAATCACATATTTTTTTGGGGGGAGTATGCCATAGACCCCTTTGGGAAAAGGATGAAGCTATCTCAGAAGAAGGCCTTTAAAACATCTAAATATACATAGGATTACAAAGGAAGTCAATTGTATTGATATATATTTACCAAAATATATTTGAAAATTTCAGTCTTCAAGTTAAAAACCTAGGTCTTATCAGGGTAGTTAGCTTAAGGTAGGGATATGGCAGTCAGACAATGGGCTTCATCTCCCTCCACACACTCCCAATATGTATACAGAGAGAGAGAGAGAGAGTATTACACTGTAGTTTAATGCTAGTCCTGGA
>NW_020949548.1:102705-119586 GCF_900497805.2 Vombatus ursinus | reverse complement strand
TAAAAGTCATCTAAATCTCCTAAAACTATGATCCTAATTTTCACTTGGAAGGTTGAATACACTCCTAGATAATCTTTCCCACAAAGAAATTCAGGGAGAAGCTCCAGTCACTGATTGATAAAGTTTCAAAAAGAGCATCTAGTGCTCATCAGACACAGCACTGGCCCCCAACAAATATCATTATGCCGGAGTACCTATGGTACTTCTCTCTAGTTTTGTCTCCTGGAAGCTTCCCCAACATGGAGCATGGTCTCCCCCATTCCCTGCAGGCTGTCTAAGAGAAACCAACAGTCAGTAGATAGAAGCCAGTAGGGAATCGGTTGTTCCCTATTTTCTTCCTTTTTTAAAATGTGCTTTTGTGAGTGGCAGTTTTGATGTGGCTAGCACAGACCCACTATTTCAGAGGTTAAAAGGTAAGATCTAATGAGGAGGAAATTATTTATAGCTTTGCCTTTGGCATGATAAATTCCAGGAAATTTTTGGATTAAGCTTTATGACTTCATAGGAAAAAATAACCTGCTGCCAAAGTGTTTTTTTTTTCTCCTCTTTTTAGTGAAAGCTTAACTAGGTGACTTTTTAAAATAGAACAATGTGGAGGCCAAGCAATTCAACTGGTTCTTCGTATTTGGCTCTATCAAGTCCATCTATTTCAGGAAGCAGACTAACACTACCAGTGCTGCTGAAAAGATGGGCAAAACACACTTATGCCTGCCCAAGATCTTTGAGTCAGAATAATGATGTTTTTATCCCTCCTTAACCCCCCCCCCCTTTTTAAATTCACCTATGCCCATTGTTTTCTGACTACATTGGAAGCTAGCATTTAGCCTTGGTTCTCAATCTGATCTAGGACTTAAAGCAGGGAGTGGGATTAAGGTTATTTTTTTAAATAAGCATTTCATTCTTAAAAGCTGGAGTACTGCTACAGGCCAGAATCTCATTATAACTTGAATTTACCAGCTAGACAGGGGCTTGAGTCATAATAGAGACTGGTTTCCTAAATTTTCCATTTTTCTCTGAACTATGGTTCATCCAAGCCTCAGGATTCTTATTTTTGTCTGCTAGCTATATTTTGGATATTTGACTGCTCATTAGCACTTTCATCTAAGGGTGGGTAAAACCAGGAAGAGGAAGGGAAATTTAATTGAGTCAACTTTGCTACCAAGCATCTGATAATGGTAAACTTAAAGGTTTCACAGGGACAGTCAATAGTACTGTGTTAACAAAAAAAAAGAAAAAGAAAAAAGGGGACCCAGAATGAGATACCCCATCCAGGAGCTGGAAAATCCATTCCACCAAATTCAGGACCCAGGAGAGAGCCACAATGACACCATTGCAAATAGACATGGTTACAAAGATGCTTTTAATAGGAGATGGGAACAGCTTCAAAGAGCAGAACCTTTCACAGAAAAGAAAGCTGGCTGTGGACTAAAGGAAGAGCTAGCCCTGTGGATTTAATTTGTGGAGACAATCAGGAAGGAAGAGGATGAGGTTAAGGAGGAGGACGAGGAGGAGGAGGAGGAGGAGGAGGAGAAGGAGGAGGAGGAGGAGGAGAAGGAGAAGGAGGAGGAGGAGGAGGAGGAGGAGGAGGAGGAAGAGGAGGAGAAGGAGAAGGACGAGGAGAAGAAGAAGGAGGAGGAGGAGGAGAAGGAGGAGGAGGAGGAGGAAGAGGAGGAGAAGAAGAAAGAGAAGAAGAAGAAGAAGAAGAAGAAGGAGGAAGAGGAGGAGGAGGAGGAGGAGAAGAAGGAGGAGGAGGAGGAAAATCCTGGACAAAAAGGAGACCCAAGTTTGGGTCTTGTCACTTAAATCAGCTCAGTATTTAATAAACATCTATGGCATACAAGGAACTAGAGACTGAGCAAAATAAACAATGTTCGCACCATGTCAACTGATAATAATAATAATAATAATAAACATTTATGTAACGCTGTAAGGTTTGCAAAGTGCTTTACAATTGTTAATCCATTTGATCCTGATAACAATCCTGTAAGGTAGATGGTATTATTATCTCCATTTCACAGATAAGGAAACTGAGGCATATTTAAAGTACTTGTCCAGAGTAACACAGCTTATGTCTGAAGAAGGATTCAGACATAATGTCTTCTTGACTCCAAGTATTGTGCTTTATCCACTATGCCACCTAGCTACCCTGATTTATTATGATAATCACAAAGGAATTTGAAGAGAGATTACTAAGCCTGAGGGTACTGAGGTCAATTTTCCTGTAGGAAGCTATGCCTGAACTAGGCTTGAAGCAAGCTAAGTATTCTAAGACAGTAATGTTTGGAGGAATTGCGTTCTAGGCATGGGAGACAACCTGTATGAAGCCACAGAGGTGTATGACAAAACTTTAAATTGGGAGAACAGCAAGTAGTCCTCTTTTGTGGAAACATAGTATAATAATCAGAAACAGGTCTGAAAAGGTGGGCTGCAGAAGGCATGCTAGCTGGGGAAAATGGGGGAGGAATTTTATTTCTCCAGGGTTAAGATTCCACATGTATAAAATGAAGATTGAACCTAATCATCTTAAGACACTTTGTGTTGTGTTGTTGTTCAGTTGTATTTGACTCTTCATGACTACATTTGAGGTTTTCTTGGCAAAGATACTGGAGTGGTTTGCCATTTTCTTCTCTAGCTCATTTTACATATGAAGAACTGAGGCAAGCAGAATTAAGTGACTTGTCCAGCATCACACAGCTGTAAGTATCTGAGTCTGGATTTGAACTCAGGAAGATGAGTCTTCTTGACTTCAGGCCCAGCACTGTACCACCTAACTGCTAAAATACTTTTACAACTCTAAAATTCTGTCATCCACAAGAAACATTTACCAAATGGCTACTTATTCTGTGCAAGATATTGGACTGAATGCCATAAGGGTTACAAGGTTACTTCCTATCTAATTCTGGTCCTCAAGTCTAAGGGCAGAATGAAAAGTAATGCAGAGGAATACAATTAGAGGTAGGAAGTTCTGGGTCTTTCCAAATCTTATCTAAGACACTTGTGAGCTGTGTCATCTGAACAAGCCACATTTAATCATCTCAGGTTAATCATCTAGAAAATGAGAATAATAGTACTTATGAGTTTCAAGTGAGATCGTGTATATGAAGTCTTTTGCCAACTTGAAAGCTCTATATGGATTTTGGTTATCATTGTCATCACCACCATCACTACTACCATCATCATCACCATCACCATCAACACCATTACAATCACCACCAAGATCACCACCACCACCACCATCATCATTATCATAGGTTTTATGCCATAGAGATAAGAAAGCCTTTAAAGCCAGAAGAATTGGTCTGGAGTCCTACCCTTGACACACATTGGCTGTGTAATTCTGAGTCAGTCATCTAATCTCTCAGCACTCCAGTATTTTCTAATACTATAAGTTGCAAATAAGGTGTTTATCTGCATTGGTAGAAGGAATTCTTTTATTTGGAACTTTTCTATGCCGAGGAAGTAACAGGTCCAGTTTCCATTCTTCTCCTTATTCATCTCAATTAGGACACAAATAGAAATATATGTAATTCAGTATTTCAAATAAACCATAACTTTGATTCTGCCTATGTACTCTCTCCACTGTATCATTTAACAACTTACCTTACGACCATCCATCCCCCTCATCCTATGTGATTATTGTCCTTTTCTTTCTTTGAATCCTTTCTGGAGGATCCATATAATACAGTGGATGCCTTCCTCCTGAAGCTCCTGATAGTGGAGGATATGAATGCAACATTCCAGCTGCTCATCTGCCATAATATTTAGTGACTGATATTTATGCAAGCATTTTTGGGAGAGGGGCAAATGTATGGATTAGTACATCCCTAATCAAAGGGACAGTTTGAATCCCTCTGTGCCCCAGTAGACTGCATATAAAAGATTTCCTGTTATGAGATTTTATAAACTATATAAACTCATTAGAGGTCTCTAATTAATACTTACAGTGCAGTAGAATGGAAACTCCTTGAGGTCAGAGACTTTTATCTTTATAGATCAATGTCTTTTCCACAGTAGGTGCTTTAATATATGTTTATACGATTGCATTAAATTAGAAAATAGAAAGGGGGATCTCCCAGAAGGCTTCATTTTTCATTATGATCAGAAAATCCAGCACCTTTTCTGAACTTTGGCAGTTACAGTGATTTGATAGATAGATGTAGAGTTAGAAGACCTGAGTTCAAATCCTACCCCAGACTCCTGCTAATTGTGTGTCTCTGGGAAAGTAACTTAAACTTTCTCAGCCTTAGTTTCCCCTTCTATAAAATGGTGATAATTGCACCTACCTCACAAAATTGTTGTTAGAACCAGATGAGATAAGATATGAACATTGTTTTGCAGACCTTAAAAGGTTATATAAATGTGAGATAATAATAATAATAATACTAGCTGTGGTTTATCTAAGATCTAGTCTTCTCTCATTTCTCTTCCTTCCGTATTTCAGATGTCTCATTTACTCATTAACTCTTTTGTACTTTAGGATAGGTACGGGCAAGAGAGAGGATGGGAAGGTTAAATCTATATACTTTATCCCACAACAAGCTGCTTTGGAAGGGAAGACAGATGAAGAGATGCACCCCTCTGCATTCTACAAACGAAAAATCAGAGACCCAAAGAGGTTCAGTGGGGTGCCTGAGATCACATAGTTCATAACTTGTAATGACTCCTGGGGTTTTGTTGTTTGTTTGTTTGTATTTTAATGCCTTGTCCAGCCCCCTTTCCTTTAAACTGCACTGCCTCTCATTCATGACCACACCATCTGGGAGGTTTTGGTTTATATTCCATATTAGACAATAATTTTCACCAAAATTGAACCAATTCTTTTTCTTTTGCAACTGTATATGTGTATGTATAGTTGTCTATATGTATATGTACATATAATGTATATATAGTATGCATATAGATATGTAGTGTGTTTATATACATATATAAATATTTATCTATCTAGTAATATCTGTGTATTTGTTTCATTAGCAAAACTGCTTTTATTGGGTTGTTTTTCCTGAATTGGGAAGAACTGAACCCAGAACAAGACTAAAGTCAAATTCTTCATGGGTGTGTGTGTATGTGATATTTTCACTTTTTTACACTTCATTCTGCGAAAGAAATCTTATTGCTGAGCCTCTAGAAGTATCAAAACACTTGTTTGTTTGTTTGCTTTTTTGAAGAAGCCCTTCTGTCTAGAGGTCAGTTCAAGAGTCATCCTACAGGAACAAAAAGGATCACAATGCAAAGGAGAAAACAGGGATATTTTGCCCTGATTCTTACTCTTTTTTTTTTTGGCAATTGGGGTTAAGTGACTTGCCCACGGTCACACAGCTACCGAGTGTCAAGTGTTTGGTCTGAGGCCAGATTTGAACTCAGGTCCTCCTGACTTCAGGGCCGGTGCTCTATCCACTGTGCCACCTAGCTGCCCCCCGATTCTTACTCTTGACAGGATCTACAAGCTATGAGAAACATTGTTAGAGATGCTACATTCCACAGCTGAAAGAGATCAAAGGTTCCTCTATCGATAGTTTCTGATCTCAAAATGAATGTCAAAATTACCTACAGATAAACGTTGACTCAAAGGATAGTGGCAGAGATAGTCCCTGGGGCCCCCTTTCCCAAAAAAAACTTAAAACTAGTCTTAGGACCATTGTTGTTCATCCTTCATTTTCAAAGAAGACCAATGATATCATGAGGTCTTAACTTGCTCATGATTTGGATTTAAGTGAGGCAGAGTTGCATAGTCATCAGCCCCATTGTCTCTTCCAATATCTTTGAACTCCAGGGGCAAGACAAAAGTCAAGATGGCTAGCTATGGCTTAGGACCTTGGCATCTTTAACATCTGACCAAGCTCAAAGCACTCAGCAGAATTTGCTTCAGCCTCCTTGATAGCCTTTGGAACAAATTGTTCTCATCCACTCATTCCATTGGGAGAAATCTTCATATGTTTGGGGAAGGTAATCCCCTAACTCACCAAAGAGTTTGAAGACCCTCACCCTGATTTGACCCAACTGTTGAGACAGTTTACCAGGGTGTGGCCATTCACACGCCAAGTCTTCTTGGTGCCACAGATGAGAGAGAGGTGAATGACAGGTGGACACCAAAGGTGGGTGAGCGGCCTTAAAGCAGGCTTGGCAAGCCCTCACACCAGAAGTGCTAGTCCCCAGTGAATAATCATAACCCAAGTATAGGCAGCTATGTGGCTCAGTGGATAAAGTACCAGGCCTGGAGTCAGGAAGACTCATCTTTATGACTTCAAATCTGGCCTCAGACACTTACTAGCTAGGTGACTCTGGATAAAAAAAAAAAAAAATCATTAAATTTCAGACCATAGCAACATGACCAAAGGAAGCCTTGGACATGTATCCAAATAAAACATATCCCTTCCTTACTAAGGAAATAACTTAGTTTCTTACTTCCTTACCAAGTGAACTCACTTAGCCAAATGTTTCTGAACAAACTCCTAAATTCAAGGTGGGGGATACATATTTCTTGTTGAATCTTCCAAACACTTAGCTGGTCTTCTTTTCCCTTTGTAAGCCACAGTGTATTGTCTTTATGTGGGGAACAGCTCTGTGTGTGAAAATAAAATCAAATAATACAGTTATCTGCTTTACAGGGGGTAGAGAATGCCTCTTTGCTAGATGGGAATTGCAGTACATTTCATCCATTTTCTGATGGGATATGTTTAATGCAATTTATTTATTCTTAGCAGACTAAGAAAATAAACAGTCTCATCTCTTTAGTGATGACAATGAAGCAGGAGGTAATCCTCCTTGGCTCACAATATCCAACACAAATCGTTTTTCATTTGGTTTGGTTCATGTCGTCCTAAAACCATATGTGACTTGTTCCCCTTGGGTGACATAGTGAATCCAGAGATTCCAATGAGTCACATATACTACAGGACTTATCATTCAACTGGGAATATTTATTCTAACCTCCTACAAAATACATTTCATGCAATCAAAAATACTTTCAGTTATTCAATGGGGAAGTAATTTGCTTAATCCATGAGAGGCCTTGTTTCATTTTAAATTGCTACGGATGAGGAACAAGGATATATAGGAATATGTATAGGAAAAAATAGTAATTATCATGGTTCAAGTGTGTGTTGTATATGATTATGTATATATATATATATGTGTATATATACATGTATGTGTGAATGTGTATATACCTATAATTGGCTTTAAGCTAATTACTAATCAAGAATGTTATTATTACGCTATGGTTTCAGATATTTGAACCAGAGCTTTCATTGTAACTCAAAGAAAAGCAGAATTTCTTCCCCTCCAAGGGAGATGAGAAAATAAATGAATACACTCAATTAACAATTATAAAGTGCCTGCCATATGCAGACCACCAAAATAGGGGCTAGAGGAGATGCAAACATTAGATAAATCATGATGGTTTAACTTTATCAGATTTGCAGTCTAATAGGAGAAGAGGACATAAACTATTTCCCCCTAGGATTACAATTTCATTGGTTTAGAGTAATGGTTCTCAACTCAAATAAAAATCAGAGTCACTAAACCATACGTAAGGATCTCTGTGGTCTACCCATTGATTTAATTTTAAAATGTTATATTATCTATGTTTTACTGTATTTTCATTTAATTTTTCAGTGTCTTAAAATTGCATTTTAATCTGATTGGGACCCCTTGCAAGTGTTGCAGACATTAATGTGGCCTGTGGGTCATGTGCTTGACACATCTGGTGTAAGAAGTTCCTTCTACCATTACAGATTATGAACTATCTATAATTGAAAACCTAATTTATAATGAACAAAATAACTTACTCACTCAAACGTGTTCTTAAAACAATATTGCTGTTAGTGCATACAATGTTGTCTTGGCTCTGCTCATTTCACTCTTCATTATTTCATGCAAGTCTTTCCCTGTTTCTCTTAAATCATTTGAGTTCATCATTTCTTTTAGCACAGTAGCATTCCATCACAATCTTATATCATAATTTGTTCAGCCATTCCCCAATCGATGGGTATCCCTGCAATTTCCTGTTCTTTGCCACCACAAAGACAGCTGCTATGAACATTTTAGAACATATAGGTTCTTTTCTTTTTTTCTCTAATCATCTTTGGAAATAGACCAAGTAATGGTATTGCTGGGTCAAAGGGTATAGGTAGTTTAATAACTCTTTAGGCAAAATTCCAGATTGCTCTCCAAAATGGTTGGATCATTTTACAATTCCACCAACAATGAATTAGTATCCCAAGTTTTCCACAACCTCTCCAACATTTATTACTTTCCACTTCTATCATTTTAGCCAATCTGGTAGGTGTAAAATGATATCTCAAGGTTGTTATAATCTGCATTTCTCCAATCAATAATTATTTAGAGCATTTTTATATAACTAAATTGTTTTGATTTCTTCATTGGAAAACTGCCTGTTCATATCCTTCAAAAGAAGTGATAAATAAAAGTATGTATTGAATAATTCTACATATGTGTGTGTGTATACATACATGCATATACCTATTTGTGCCTAATGGTAGCCATTCCTGGAGTGGGGGTGGGGAGAAATTTACATGATAATTTTGGTGTTTATTTTAAAGGAATAGCAAGTTGTGCATTGTAGATTTGCAGTTTCATGTACAATCATCTAATCATCGTTTTTTTTTTTATTGTACAATGTTATGGAAATGCTTGTTTTATTCCTTAAATTAAAAATAAATTTTAAAACACATTGATTTTCCTAGAAGAATTCTAGGACTCTGAGACATTTAGTGATTCCCCTATTATCATAATATTTTTTCAGAAGCAGGCCTTGAACCCAAGACTCTCTAATTTCCAGGTTATTCTTTTATTCACTCTTTTGTATTCTCTGTAGAGAAATTAATATTGTATCAATATTATAATAAAGAGACTATCAATATGACAATGAAGAACCTAGGTACATTATAAAAGTTCATTGATTGATAAGCACACCGGAAATTTGCAAAACAAATAGCTAGCTCCTAGCTTTTTTGGTCAATAGTCACAAAGGAAAAGAAAACTGGTGGTGTGTGTGTGTGGCAACAGCAACATCCACACTTCCCCCCCAAAGGAAACAGAGGAGGTACTCATTAATTGAGGAATAACTGAATGAACTGTGGAGTTTAAATACAATACAATGTGATTGTTGAACAAGAAATGATAGGTATGAAAGATTCCTGTCTACATGAGCTTCCAATTTGCCTATTAAATGAAAAGAGCTAGGACCTGACAACACTTTGTTTTACAGATCTTGGTGCACTTTTCAATCATCAAACTTTTATAACATAGCTATGGGCCAGATACTTTATTGTAGTATTGCTAATCTATTTAATTCTTAAGAGAAAGAGTAGGACATAGTGGATAGAGGGATGGCCTGAAAGGTAGGAAGACCTCAGTTCAAAGCCTGCCAAGAAATTTTACATGATGATAGGTGAATTACTAATTCAGATAATCTTGTGAAGACTTTCATAAACTGAGGCAATGTGAAGTAAGCAGAACTCAGAGGTAGTGAAGGAAAACATCAAAAACCACCACTCTGATCAATGTAATGGCTGAACTTGATTTTTGAGAATTCATAATGCAACATAATTACCTTCCTCCAGTTGGAGAGGTTTGGGAATTTCAGGTGTGCAACTAGATATGCATTATCAGGAACAATTATTGGATTGGTTTGAATTGTTTAATTTTGGGGGCGGGGAAAAAGGAGAGAAAGAAAGGAGGGGAGAGAGAGACAGAGACAGAGACAGAGAGAGAGAGAGAAGCACTTGTAAGCTTGCATACCAAGGCTCCCACAAAGCAGGCCATGGGCGATGTGTACAGTTCTCTGATAATGTGGGGATAGTGAGATTCCTAACAGGAGCAGTGACTCAACCTTCCCTACAGATTTCTGCTGCCAGTTCCCACTGTATAATTATCAAAGGCTGGCTTGAGTGTGACAGTATCAATAAGAAGCTCACTGGGGGGAATATTCTTCCAGATGGTTTGACAATGTCACCTGCTCCAGGTGTTGTCATTCAGCCTGGCAGAGCCCTTTGTCATGGTCTCTTGGGTCATTTGGCTGCAGTCAATTAACATAAAATCAACACTTATTTCCAGACTATTTTAAATAGGTCCTAATCAGAGTGTGGGTTCTCCCTCTTTCTTCACCATATAAATAGCATCCTAAGAAAGGCATTCATTAAGGGGGTGGGGTGATGATTTCACCCATCCCATCATGCCAGACCTTGGCATTTTTTTCTCCTTTCAGTTCTCAGCCCTATATCTCCACAGATGCAGATGCTCTGTGGAATTGACTCGGAAGTCCCAAGGACATCTATAAGAAGTAGTATCCTCCACTGTGAGACTTCAGTGTTGCCTTTAATTGCCAGCTGAACTGCTTAATCAAGCTCACCGTGTGGTCAAGCATTCATCAACTGGAAGGTCTTTTGAATAATTTCCTCTCAATGATCCTGTAAAACTTTTCCATATATTAAATGGTTTTTTCTACATCCCCTTTTAGTTTCCAAATAGACTCTGAATCTATAATTCCACTTTAATTGATAAGATTATTAAAACAAAGCTTTAAATGGTTTTGCCCCCTCTACCTCCAACCTGTAGGTAGGATGACCTCTTCTTTATTGAGATAAAAACTCTCAGGTTGAAGAAATAACTTAATAGTGACATTAACATGGCTCAGCAGGGAACATGGCAGGTCCTATGGTTATTTATCTGAAAGGGAAATAGTCATTGCCTAAATTATCCCCTGCTTTTGGGTTACTTTCATTTTGATTGCCCAACTTCAGTGAAATTGAAAACTGTCCTAAAAACTATCCCACGTTCCTTTCTGGTTGTCTTCTCTTTCTTTCATTTTTCCTTTTCCTGACCTTTCTTTCCTCTTCTTCGCCTTCCTTCCCTTTCATCAGCTTCCCCCTTTTTTAGTAAATCCAGACAATTTGTTGGGGGAGGAAGTCACAGGAATAAGAAGTATAGTTAGTTTTGAGAACATGATTATGGATAGGGGCATGGTCTGGCATTAGGAGCCTTTGGCTCTAGACTAGGTCAAAGTTAGAGGTCTGTAGTCAAGGTTGAGTAGAGTTATCAATCTAGGACCCTCCTACCCTCCTTACTTTTTTATATCAAACTTTAGATGTGAGTAAAGTTTTTATTCAGCCTGACTTATATGACAGATTCCCATGGTCCAGTAAGCATCCAGCATGATACCTGAAAATAGCCATTCACGTCTTTCAGAGTTTTATGAAACTAGGCCCATGGAGTTATAGAATAATAGACTTAGAGCTAAAAAGAATCTTAGAGATCATCTAGTTCAGCCCCCTCATTTTATAGATGAGATAACTCAAAGAAAAATTTGAGGTTGTCTGCTCCTCCTAACCAATGGAAGTTAGGTGACATTCTTAGGATCACAGAAGTAGTCAATCACAGATATGGGATTTCCACGCATGATCTCTAATTTCAAACTTGGCATACTCCACTTGACTAGGACTGCTTAGTCATACAGACCCAACCTTGAGTGGGAAGCAGTGAAGTGAGTAAGTTACTGATAGGTAGATGTATTCAAACTCAAAAAGGACCCTCCGCTTCATATTGCCACTCAAAACAAATAAGATATCTTCCTAGTCACTACATGGAGTAATTTGTGAAAACTCAAATTATGTAAATGCTTAGTGGACTGACTACAACCCATAGCTGAAAGATAAACCTGTGCCAGGTGTCTGAGATCTTATCTCAGGCCACAAGAGACCACATCTATGTGAGCAAAATATTGGATATGAACAAGTAAAATTCACTAGTGGTAGCAACATAATTTTAGACTTTTTTTTGCACTCCTAAACTGGATGCTGTGTGTTCAGTCTTGTGCCAAATGTTATGAGGGATGTAACAAAATGCATAGATATAGCACTGATTTCAAAGAGTTTAAAATTAATGTAGAAAACAGGACATACCTTAATATGTATATGCACATCGATACATACATGCACATACGTATGTGCATATAAGTGTATATACATATATATATATACATACATAAATATATGTGTATGTGTGGGTATATATATTTTCCCATCTGGTTGCATGACTCTGGATTCCTTCATCATGTCCCAGGAACCTCTTCATCCTATAGAATCACTTCAGCTCTAGAACTCATAACTCAGCAGGACCCTCTGATCCTAGGGCGCCCCCTCCTTTGATTGGAGGGTGGAGAGCTCCTCCTTTAAGGAGGTTGCCAGTGCCAGCCATCTCTTCATTTCCCATACACCTGCACCCTGTTGGACTCCTCTGAACTTGTTTCTGCCTCCTCCTTGCTTTCAAATTCCTTCTTCCCCCCAATTAAGCAAAGACTGTTGTTTGCCTTTCTTTATATCCCCAGCACTTAATATAGTGCCTTAAATATTATAGGCACTTAATAAATGTTTATTTACTGGCTGCCATACATAGTGTTTCCTCCTGGGTAAAATTGGCACAATGATAGATATGATATCTACTTAACAGGGTTAGTGTGAGGCTCAAATTAGATAATGGATTGTAAAGGAGTTTGCAATTTAAAATTATAATTATTATTGCAAAACAAAACTGCAACATATACAGCGTTAAGCCATTGAGTGTGGATTTATATGCCACAGACTTTAGTGCTACAAGGGATTCAAATAGATCCATGAGAATCAGATTAATCAGGGAAGATTCAATGGAGAACATGGGAACTTGACTGGAGTATTACAGGGTAGGTAGCCTTTGAGCAGGTGTAGAAGAGGGGAATTAGCCAAAGGAGCAATATTTAAAAAGCCACGATAATTAAAAACAAATAAACCATAGTATTAATAACTCATATTTCTATAGCAGTTCATAATTTTCAAAGTCATATGTGTATGTGTATGTATATGTATGAGAGTGTGTAGTCACCAAGTTTTTGAAGAGTTACAGAAAGTACCAAAGCTGGATCCCTAAGACAAAGAGAAAGTTTCCTTCCTACCCACTCTCATTAAGTATGCTCAAAATCAATTCTGTGCAAGATCAGACTGGACCTAAACCCACATCCCTTTGGGACCATCCATTTGAAGTTTCATCTCTAGTTCAAGAATATAGTGTCTCTAGTGGAGACATGTAGACATTTTCAGATAAGAATCTAGCTAAACCTCACTGCACAGATCAAATGGAATTCTAAGTAACTTCTCTGATAATTCAAATAACTCCCTTATCCCCTCTCAGTCCAAGTGTCAATTGGTTTTCAGTGGGTTTGTACTGACATGCAATAACAAACTGGGCCAACCTAACAGGGAAAAAAAATCAGACATCAACATGAACTTGATGTTTGTTTAATAAAATTATGTGGCCATATGCTTTTTCAATAGTTTGGGTCCTTTTATTGACAGAATTTCATAGTCTGAAGGAATTGCTGGCCCCCTTATCCAACCTCTCCCTGAAAATGAATCCTCCTTATGACATACCTGATAAGTCAACATTTAGGCTCTGTTTGAATATAGGATGATGATGATGATGATGATGCTGATGATGATGGTGATGATGATGATGATGATGATGGTGATGGTGGTGGTGGTGGTGATTATGATGATGAAAGCTAGACATTACATGGTGCTTTATGGTTTGCAAAGTGCTTTACATACATTATCTCATTTGACCCTGACAATGGCCCAGGGTTTAAATGCCATTATAATCCAGATTTTAAAGATGGGCACAGAGGCTAAGTGACTTACCTAGAATCTGACATTAAGTTTCTGAACCAACGTTTAAAATCATGTCATCCTAACTTAAGACTATTATGTAATGCATCTTAAGGAACGTAGAATAAAAATGAAGAAGAGCCCCAGTAGTTTTTCAAGATAAGAAGATATGTCACAGGAAAGAGACAGGATTTATAAAGATCAATTAAAACTGGAGCTAATAATATAAACTAACATTTATACAACACCTACCTTGTCTCAGGCGCTATGTTCAGTGCTTCACACATATTATCTCATTTGATTCCTGCAACAACCCTGGGAGGTAGATGCTATTATAATCTCCATTTTACAGATGAGGAAATTGGGGCTAACTGAAGTTAAGTAATTTACCTGGGATTACACTGCTGGAAAGTGTCTGAGGCCAGATTTGACACATTCTTCTTAGCCAACACTATCATTTTACAAATGAAGAAACTGGGATGAAGAGGAATGAAGTAATTTTTCTAAGTTCACACAGATGGTAAGTTAATGCTGCTTCTTTATCTCTTGTACCTGTTCATGTCAGCCCCATCACTCCAGTTTCTTTCTCCCTCTTCCTACTGTCTACACCATGCCCTTTGTAGCCTGTTTTGTCATTACCAAACAGTCCACATTGCATCTACATCATCAAATCATACCCTATCATTTTACAGTTGAGGAAATTGAGGTTAGCGAAGTGAGGTGAAATAAGTTGTTCAAGGCCACAAAGACAGTTTAGTATCAGAGTCAGAATTCAAACTCTAGGCATGCCATTCCAAGTCTTGTCATTTCTACTGAACCATATTGTCTCTCATTATAGTGAACATATCAATGCTTTTGATAGACTCCAAGTTCCTCAAGGCCGGATACTATTTCCTTTTGTCTTTGCATCCCTAGCACCTAGCATAAGACTCTGTATGGAGTACACACTTAACTGATGCTTCTTGAATTGGATCCTCTTTGTCAAGGTTTCAAACACTGATCCCTTAACTCCACCAAGGGCTCAGTCTACTGCACTGTGTTATCCCTTCCCTCTCCAAGTAAAGTTCTTTTGTGTTTTATTACTTTCTTCTCTCCCAAGCAGCATGTGAAATTAGAATGGACACCGAATGATGCCAGTAAATATTTGATTACTCGACTGTGGATTCTACTGTCAGCTCTTGAGAGACGATAGAGCCATGAGGGCCATATTGGATCTGAAATCATGACCATGCTATCTATCCATGGACCTCACTGGCCTATAATTTCCTCAACTAGAGGAAGTTGATAGCCTGTTCAGCTCTAAAAATCTACGATCCAATGATCCTCTTCCTTGGTCTACCCTTCCTAGAATAATCCCACAGGATCTTAGTATCAAGGGGGATGATCTGCTCAATAAAACCCATGGTTAATTTAGCAGCTACTCCTAATTGAGCTCCTCAGGTTCCATGGGTTACTTGAGAAGTTTCAGCCTTTGTTCTTAGGATAAAAGGCAAGTTATATTTTGCCAAGAGTGAGTAATTTTGAGAAAAAAAGTTCAAGTTCAGGTCAAAGTGCCAAACTGATATATTTTAAGAGGGAAAATACAGCAAAACACACTGTACTCTAAGCTTTAATGCCATCACCCCCAGGTTCTTAACAGTGTCATTTAATGCTTGATGAATTACAGCTGATAAAATCAAGAAATTTGAAAGTATGATGGGAACTAATACAATGGCAATTTATCATACAGAAATAACTCTATTAATGAAGAGAATGGATTCAACTTTGCTCTTCAGTCTAGAACTTTATTGCATCAGGAGATGCAGAGAGGAAATAAAAAGGACTCCGGACATCATCAGAAGACTTGAGTTTGAGTCTGAACTCCCAGCTGGACCAATTACTACCTGGATGATTTTTAAGACATCACCAAAACTCAGTTTACTCATGTGTAAAATCATGGAGCAAATAATGTTTGTATGGCCTATGTGACAAGGGGATACTGAGAAAAGTATGTTTGTGTATGTTTGTATACACATGTACGCAAAGTGTCTCAAATGTTTCAGTTTAGTTTTTTTAAGTTTTCATAGTCTAAAACTGTGCTAAGTCTTTTGAACATCCAGTATATATGTATATGTTTCCATATCATATGCACATGTGCGTATGTGTAAATACATACATATACAATATAGGTATATATTCACATGTATGTGAATGTGTTCATATGTAAATTTGTGTACAGTATATTTATGTGCCTTAATCAGTCAATGACCATTTATTAAGTACTTAAAACACTGTGCAAAGTACTACAAAGAAAAGCAAAACCAAAAATAATAACTGCCTGCCCTCAAAATCCTTAGAGACTAATAGGGGAGACCACATATAAATAAATAGATGCACTCATTCTACATTCTGAGTATAAGGCAGGTAACCTTAGAAGAGGAGGTTCAAACATAAGCTTTAGAATATCTGAGAGGAATCTTAGACAGTATCAAATCTAACACTCTTATTTTTATGCATTAATTCAAGGGTCAGAAAATTATTTCTGAGAACCAAATCTAACCTGCTACCTATTTTTGTACGAAACCATAAAAACAAACAAACAAACGCAAAATAGGTAGTGAGATGAATTTGGCTTTTAGCTATATTTTGCCAACCATTGCACGATTAGTTGATAATAACAAAAAATTAAAAAAAACAAGGTTTTCACATAGTTTTCTTAAATATAGTTTGTTAGATAGAGAATTACAGAACCTAATAGGACTTGGGAGATAAACAAGAGAATACTGGGATCCCAACCCCAACAATTTATGCAGGAAGAAATGAAGGCCCAGAGAGGTTAAGTGAATTGTCCAGGTCATACTAAATGTCTGAAGTGATATTTGGACCCAGGTCTACACATTACATCATGGTTCTTGTGAGAACAGAATTGCGAGGTAAACAATAGAGTGGTAGAACTGGAAGAGGTATTTTAGATCATGGAATAATAAAGTAACCTCAATGAGCAACAATTCCAACACTCTCATTTTACATATTTGCTAAAAACCAATAATAAATATTTTCTCCTGATTTCTTGGGTGTTTCCAGGCTGCTGATTCCACCTGAATAAAATCTCATTGTATACACAGATGGTGGCTTCTCTCCATCACTGCCAGAAAACCAACGTCCTGTATTACCGCTTACTTGACTGCTTGTCAAAAAAGAAAGAAAGAAAGAAAGAAAGAAAGAAAGAAAGAAAGAAAGAAAGAAA